>NC_135771.1:23841658-23844996 GCF_052425735.1 Oculina patagonica
TGGAACCACGCGTGCTCTTATTAGATCACATGACATCTAAAAATAAAACTGTTCCCCTTCAAAAGTTTCTGAGCGGGCAACATTGCAAAATCTATGACGTCAGTGCACTGTTGCCCCTGAATGTTGACCGATTGCAAATCACTTAGGCCCGGTTCAGACACCGTACTTTTCATGAGCCGAACTCAATTCGAATTTGGACCGACCCAAATTGACAAAAGTACGCCTCTTGATTCAGACGCCGTACTGTTTGGCCGTTCCGAGGCCGTTCCTAATACAGTTCCAATAATTGAGGTATACTGCTGGCAAAATACATTATAATAATTTATGAATTAGGATCGGCACATGAAAAGTACGGCGTCTGAATCAATGCCGTTCCGAAGGCGTTCCACAGGCAAAATTCTCGGCCAAGCCAGGCGGGAAGAAGGGCTGAGCCGTTCCAAATTGAAATAGCCGTTCTAATTTGATTCACACGCCCATCTTTTCATGTACTAAATTTAAGGAATTTGGTTCGGATCATGAAAAGATCGGCGTCTGAACCGGGCCTTAATGTCTTAGTTAATTTTGTTTCCCTCAAATTTCAATGAGATTTTCTTGTATTCTTTGCGATTATCGGAAAACAACATTAACTGTTTCGGCCTCAGGACCAGACATTAAGTGTATAATGTTTCGACAATAAAGAATTTAGCCAAACCAGGGATATGATGTTGGGTACTGGCAAATTGATGTGGCAACGGGATAAATATACGGGACGTGGGGGGGGGGGGAGGGGGTAGAACGCAATGGACTAGCATCCCATCTTGATGGATTTACAGTATTTTTAGATCGCCTTTTCGCTACAGAAAGCGCCGTCAACTGACGGCGTTTGTATAGCATTGGCTGTGAATTCTTCAATGAGTAACACACATTTATTGCAAAATTTTCTTCTTTTTTAATACACAGACGCAGTCCCCTCCGTACGAAAGAGTTGGCGAAAATTCCTATAATGCTGATTCCATAGAAGAAGGTCTCAATGTGGTTAGCCTATAGCTGTAAAACAGCCGTTAGGCGTATCAATCAAAAATTTTAACCGTTAGCCTTAAAAAAGTTCACTGTAAAACATTCCAGCTACTAAAATGAAGTAATAATAAAGATATTTTAGCAGGGAGCCCACGTCACAAAAAGGTGGTTTTAAAATAAAATAAATAACAAATATGATAAAAATGGTTAAAAAGTGAAACTTAAAAATAGAAGATGTAAAAAGTTAAATTTTAAAAATGCGCTTTTTCCTTTGTCGGGTAAAATGTTCCATTCGTGAGCACCGGACAGATCATATAGAAAACCTCCGTAGTAAGGTACGGTCTCAAGATCTCTTGTCAAGTCTTTTTGTCATGCCTTTATGTTTCTAAAAAGATGTCGCTAAAAAGTCTTTTTATTATCATGGTGCATCCACTTTTAATTGTCTTCCGACGAACATTAAGACTATGCAGCTAAAGGAACGTTTCCATGCTATCTCTGCTTTTTATTCTAAGGTTATTTTTAGAACATTTTTTATTCCTAATTCATTTTTTTATGAGAACATTAGTACATTTTTAAACGTTTTAACTTTTTTCTTAGCATTTTAGCGGTATCTTTTTAAAGTAGTTAGTTTTTATAGATATATCTTATACATACTCTCTTTTATTTTTAATTTATTTTATTTTATACAGGGCCCCCGTCGAAACCAGTCCTGCGACTGAAGGGGTCACCCTGTTTAAATATCAATTATTATTATGTTTTTGGTACCTAGAAAGACCATTACACTCAATTAGGCAAACCGGAAGTATTGAAAGTGTCTGCCGAATGTGCCACGGCATGAGTTGACAGACGTTTTGACAGCACTGACTGTTGCCTTGTAACTCTACATCTTCAGTCCGATGGTTCCAAGATCAAATGCTTTATACTAATGAAAGTTAATTTTTAACTTTTTAAAACAATGGAAATTTATTTTTAACACTTATGTTTACCGTTACGGAAAGAAATTAACCGTTAGCCGTAAAAAAGGCAAAATGTTAACCGTTAACCGTAAATGTCCAACCCAATTGAGACCTCATAGAAGAACGAGCAGTTCCTATGATTCCGTCAGCCCTCCCCCCCCCTCCCCCCTACTTCCTCACTTTTCCGCCGCCTATGAGTTGGTAAAGAAGCGAGACATGACAACCCCATCGGTCCTATTACCCTAACGCGTTGGAGACGAGGCAGGACTAAGTAATGTTAATAATGTTCACTTCATACTGTGCATTGTATAACACTGCTACAAATGTAAAATAATGATTAAAAATGGTAAAAAAAGGTTAAGTCTGTGTCCGAGCCATGAGGTTCATACAGCCGGAGCTTATACCGGTTTCAGTAGCATTAAGCGACTAGGAGTATTGCTACTCCCCCCTGGATGGGATGCTAGTCCATCGCAGGGTTACCCCACAGCAGTAAATTCGCCGGTACCCATATACACCTGGGTGGAGAGAGGCACTGTGAGAGTAGTGTCTTGCCCAAGAACACAACGCAGCGCCCCGGCCAGGCCTCGAACCCGGGCCGTTCGACTCGGAGTCGAGCGCGCTAACCATTAATTAGGCCACCGCGCCTCCCAATGATTAAAAATAAAGCCGGGTATTTCGAGTCACTTTTTTGCCAGCTTTGTCACTGAATACGAGTGTACATGTACTGCCCATAAAATATATTTATCTTCTCCATATAGTTTTGACCTCGAAGGTTATCAAGTTACATGTAAAATTCTCCTTCTAAGTTGTCAGAAATTTTATTTAGAACAAAGTTCTCTTTCGCGCCGATGAAGAAGGTCGACACGAATTAGACACTAAACATTGAGACAAGACCTTGGTTCCCTAGCAAAAAGCATGTAGTATAAACAGACAATCGATCTTGTTTCAAATCTTTCAAAGTATATTCGCCACTGTCCTTTTCGCTTAGAAGACCTTCGTGGTGGTCTTCTGCTCATTGAGCATTCTGATTGGTCGAGAAGCTCAGCTTATGAGGCTTTAGAATATAGCCGCTGTATACGCGCGATGGAATTCTAGCGGGCATTATTTTTAATAGAACATAGCTGAAAACTATAAAAGCCCGGTACCCCGGATGTGCGAATTGTTTGTCGAATTTCGCTGAACGACTTCGTCGACTTCGCATCTACCTTCTCTTGTTTTGTTGTTTAAATGATGCTTTAAAGCAGCGAGTTTTTATCAGAAACGTTTTTGACCTGCTTAAATGGAAGTAAGACAGTGCCAAAGGAAGCGACAGATGAAGAAAGAATCGTTGAAATTTGTTGTTTTTCTTTGGAGTTGTATACGCCACTATTTTGCCGTGAACTGCCC
>NC_135771.1:23847996-23855496 GCF_052425735.1 Oculina patagonica
CTTCATTTCTTGCTTTATACGTCTGTTTGCCCATACATCCACGTATTTACTCTTTTACTTACTCTGTATTGTACATAAAGTTTATTTTATTAATTTACTTGCCACACAAGTAATAGAGAAGAGTACAAATATAATGACTTAATATTTTAACCATTTATTTTGGGTGGTGGGGAGGCCGAAAAGAAACTACAAAATTAGCTTATGCGCGTTTCGGCCTCCCCGATTAACTAAGTTGACATTATAAATAATTTAATTAGCTGTTGTGTGGCGGAAAATATATTAAGTTAACAAATTAAAACAGTAATATTTCATTCGTTCACTAGTTCAGTTATTTACTTTCTATTTCAGAACAACCGATTTCTGGCAGATACCTGGGTTATATGGCGCATCTTTTCGCTTATTTACATTTTTGCACTGTCGCTCTATTCTCTACTTTACCTACGTGGTAGGTTGATTTGTTTCTTTAACTATAATGAGGTGGCCCGTAATGCTTAAAATAATTGTTAATGTTCCAAAATGATGCTAAATGGCGGTATAAAACTGCTCCGACGTTTTGGCAATACTGCCTTCTTCAGGGTGGCACGGAGAAATAGCGAGTCCGTTATTTGTAGTCGCGTGCCGTTTTAGTATGGCAACCCGAGCGTCATCAAGTAAGTGGCCTGGGCTGTTCAAATGAAACGCTACAGGCAAGTCATTCCTCTTGTGAATACGTAACATCGAGAGTTTGTTCTCGGAAGCGGTCAGCCAATCTGCGGCCAGTCTCCCCGATGTAGACTGTCGCAGGGCATTTACGGCACGAAATACAATAGATGACGTTATCTGTGATGCATGTAAAATACCCTGTGATCTTGATTTGTCCCCCTGGTGATGGGATTGAAGTGGACTGGTTAATGTGGGGAAAAGTACGGCAGATGGTACGACCGCAGGGGAAGGTGCCCGGTTTCGCCCGTAATGCTTACCATCCCTCGAACTAAGTCACAAGTCGACGTTTCAATCGTACGTCGAACCCAGTAAAGTTCCACGTTGAAATTCGATCTAATAAAACACCATTCTGGCGCACAATCCTTCGCTGACGACAAAATTGGAGCATCGCTTCCGCAAGATTATGGAACGCTGGCCTGTTCCGATATATTGCAATTAACAATCTGTAAAGGCCACTCTCAATTAAACGCCTCCCCTGAGGCGTACAGTCTGTATTAGACGCGCCCCCTTATAAACGCCCCGTGTCTAATAGACGCCTCCCCTCGTATGCTCTCTCTTAAATACGGCGCATGCTATCGAGCTAAAAACCTTCAACAAGATATATATTAAGCTAATGGCCAGTGATTCTAGGTTTTTAGAATTTTGATGACGTCACGTGAAATCCAAGAAAACACTTTTGTGATGATATATATTGAATATATAAATTTATAAAAAGAATCGTATCAAGATTTGTAATACGTTTTCCTTTGCAGTTTATTCTCGATTCTCTGATACACTTTATTGTCTTCATTGTCACCCTTTTGGGATGGCTGTTGTCGGTAAGTTTCGTCCTGTTACAACTTTATCACTGGCACTGATAATTTTATAATTTCTCTTTGTGATAAACAATGTTTGTATTTGCCTTTGTTTTCCTCCCTTTTGTCAGATGTACTTTATCATTGTGGTTTACTCGTACACTGAGAACCTTCGTCAAGGTCCTTCAGCATTTGAGCCAAGACTTCCTCTTAATATCATGGTAATTAATGAGAATTGCTATATAGCTAGAATTTTTACACGTACCGCGCGCAACCTCGTTCCCAGGGCTTTTCTCTTGGTAATTTGGAACGGGCGCCCGTTTCCCCGCGCGTTTTAAATTACCAAGGGAAAAGCCCTGGGAACGATGTTGGAACCACGCGTGCTCTTATTAGATCACATGACATCTAACAATAAAACTGTTTCCCTTCAAAAGTTTCTGAGCGGGCAACATTGCAAAATCTATGACGTCAGTGCACTGTTGCCCCTAAATGTTGACCGATTGCAAATAACTTAGGCCCGGTTCAGACACCGTACTTTTCATGAGCCGAACTCAATTCGAATTTGGACCGACCCAAATTGACAAAAGTACGCCTCTTGATTCAGACGCCGTACTGTTTGGCCGTTCCGAGGCCGTTCCTAATACAGTTCCAATAATTGAGGTATACTGCTGGCAAAATACATTATAATAATTTATGAATTAGGATCGGCACATGAAAAGTACGGCGTCTGAATCAAAGCCGTTCCGAAGGCGTTCCACAGGCAAAATTCTCGGCCAAGCCAGGCGGGAAGAACGACTGAGCCGTTCCAAATTGAAATAGCCGTTCTAATTTGATTCAGACGCCGATCTTTTCATGTACTTAATTTAAGGAATTAGGTTCGGATCATGAAAAGATCGGCGTCTGAACCGGGCCTTAATGTCTTAGTTAATTTTGTTTCCCTCAAATTTCAATGAGATTTTCTTGTATTCTTTGCGATTATCGGAAAACAACATTAACTGTTTCGGCCTCAGGACCAGTCATTAAGTGTATAATGTTTCGACAATAAAGAATTTAGCCAAACCAGGGATATCGATGTTGGGTACTGGCAAATTGATGTGGCAACGGGATAAATATACGGGACGTGGGGGGGGGGGGGGGGTAGAACTCAATGGACTAGCATCCCATCTTGATGGATTTACAGTATTTTTAGATCGCCTTTTCGCTACAGAAAGCGCCGTCAACTGACGGCGTTTGTATAGCATTGGCTGTGAATTCTTCAATGAGTAACACACATTTATTGCAAAATTTTCTTCTTTTTTAATACACAGACGCAGTCCCCTCCGTACGAAAGAGTTGGCGAAAATTCCTATAATGCTGATTCCATAGAAGAGGGTCTCAATGTGGTTAGCCTATAGCTGTAAAACAGCCGTTAGGCGTATCAATCAAAAATTTTAACCGTTAGCCTTAAAAAAGTTCACTGTAAAACATTCCAGCTACTAAAATGAAGTAATAATAAAGATATTTTAGCAGGGAGCCCACGTCACAAAAAGGTGGTTTTAAAATAAAATAAATAACAAATATGATAAAAATGGTTAAAAAGTGAAACTTAAAAATAGAAGATGTAAAAAGTTAAATTTTAAAAATGCGCTTTTTGCTTTGTCGGGTAAAATGTTCCATTCGTGAGCACCGGACAGATCATATAGAAAACCTCCGTAGTAAGGTACGGTCTCAAGATCTCTTGTCAAGTTTTTTTGTCATGCCTTTATGTTTCTAAAAAGATGTCGCTAAAAAGTCCTTTTATTATTATGGTGCATCCACTTTTAATAGTCTTCCGACGAACATTAAGACTGTGCAGCCAAAGGAACGTTTCCAAGCTATCCCTGCTTTTTATTCTTAGGTTATTTTTAGAACATTTTTTATTCGTAATTCATTTTTTTATGAGAACATTAGTACATTTTTAAACGTTTTAACTTTTTTCTTAGCATTTTAGCGGTATCTTTTTAAAGTAGTTAGTTTTTATAGATATATCTTTTACATACTCTCTTTTATTTTTAATTTATTTTATTTTATACAGGGCCCCCGTCGATACCAGTCCTGCGACTGAAGGGGTCACCCTGTTTAAATATCAATTATTATTATGTTTTTGGTACCTAGAAAGACCATTACACTCAATTAGGCAAACCGGAAGTATTGAAAGTGTCTGCCGAATGTGCCACGGCATGAGTTGACAGACGTTTTGACAGCACTGACTGTTGCCTTGTAACTCTACATCTTCAGCCCGATGGTTCCAAGATCAAATGTTTTATACCAATGAAAGTTAATTTTTAACTTTTTAAAACAATGGAAAATTATTTTTAACACTTATGTTTACCGTTACGGAAAGAAATTAACCGTTAGCCGTAAAAAAGGCAAAATGTTAACCGTTAACCGTAAATGTCCAACCCAATTGAGACCTCATAGAAGAACGAGCAGTTCCTATGATTCCGTCAGCCCTCCCCCCCCCCCTCCCCCCTACTTCCTCACTTTTCCGCCGCCTATGAGTTGGTAAAGAAGCGAGACATGACAACCCCATCGGCCCTATTACCCTAACGCGTTGGAGACGAGGCAGGACTAAGTAATGTTAATATTGTTCACTTCATACTGTGCATTGTATAACACTGCTACAAATGTAAAATAATGATTAAAAATGGTAAAAAAAAAGGTAAAGTCTGTGTCCGAGCCATGAGGCTCATACAGTCGGAGCTTATACCGGTTTCAGTAGCATTAAGCGACTAGGAGTATTGCTACTCCCCCCTGGATGGGATGCTAGTCCATCGCAGGGTTACCCCCCAGCAGTAAATTCGCCGGTACCCATATACACCTGGGTGGAGAGAGGCACTGTGAGAGTAAAGTGTCTTGCCCAAGAACACAACGCAGCGCCCCGGCCAGGCCTCGAACCCGTTCGACTCGGAGTCGAGCGCGCTAACCATTAATTAGGCCACCGCGCCTCCCAATGATTAAAAATAAAGCCGGCTATTTCGAGTCACTTTTTTGCCAGCTTTGTCACTGAATACGAGTGTACATGTACTGCCCATAAAATATATTTATCTTCTCCATATAGTTTTGACCTCGAAGGTTATCAAGTTACATGTAAAATGCTCCTTCTAAGTTGTCAGAAATTTTATTTAGAACAAAGTTCTCTTTTGCGCCGATGAAGAAGGTCGACACGAATTAGACACTAAACATTGATACAAGACCTTGGTTCCCTAGCAAAAAGCATGTGGTATAAACAGACAATCAATCTTGTTTCAAATCTTTCAAGGTATATTCGCCACTGTCCTTTTCGCTTAGAAGACCTTCGTGGTGGTCTTCTGCTCATTGAGCATTCTGATTGGTCGAGAAGCTCAGCTTATGAGGCTTTAGAATATAGCCGCTGTATACGCGCGATGGAATTCTAGCGGGCATTATTTTTAATAGAACATAGCTGAAAACTATAAAAGCCCGGTACCCCGGATGTGCGAATTGTTTGTCGAATTTCGCTGAACGACTTCGTCGACTTCGCATCTACCTTCTCTTGTTTTGTTGTTTAAATGATGCTTTAAAGCAGCGAGTTTTTATCAGAAACGTTTTTGACCTGCTTAAATGGAAGAAAGACAGTGCCAAAGGAAGCGACAGATGAAGAAAGAATCGTTGAAATTTGTTGTTTTTCTTTGGAGTTGTATACGCCACTATTTTGCCGTGAACTGCCCGAAATTGATTGGAAACAAGACGCCTAAAGCTTAATGCTTAAAACCGGGCAGTTAATGTTTAACTACCTGATTAGACAAGTACAGCAAAAACTTTTAAAATACCATTTAATTTATATTGCGTAACACGCAAGTCTGTGGATTGCTTGTCCATCCTTGGACAAATTCCTGCTTAGGCTTTCAAATTTTTATTTTTCTTCCGAATACTGAATAACCTAGGTGTTGAAAACGTTTTGTGTGCAATCTTGAATAAATGAACTCAAACCAGTTAAATGGCAGTTCAAATGATCTCCGACAAAAACAAAAAAAAACAATTAGAAAGATTTCGTTAAAAACTAAGACGCGTTTTTAAACATTTTTAAAAATGTACCACACCAAAAAATGGGAATAAGAACAAGATAAGAAAGCTTTTCAGCTTTCAAACATGCAAGCTCTTCACGTCAATTTTGGGAAGCAGTCACGCAAACGCAAGTTCTTGATTGCGTGATTCATTGCAGGTCATTTCTCCATCGCCGTTCGGTTCCGACTGAAACTCAAAACCCTTGAATGAGAAACAAAAAATATATATTTTATATTCCTCGCTAAAAAGAGTGGAGTAACCAGAAAATTATAGTATTGGCTCCTGCTCGAATAAAACGAGTCACATAAATAATAAAAAAAACGAATAAAACGAGTCAAATATCAAGAATTTCTTGATATTTGACTGAATAACAGAAAAATTTCTAAGCAAAATTATAAAAGAAAATAAAAAGACTAAAAAAGGGCATGCATTAGACCACACGTATTAGACAACAGATGCTGCTAAAAATCTCAACTAAATGTGAAAAAAAGATTCAAGATGAGGCGAAGAAACATTTGAGTTGCATTAAAAATTTTGAATCCTTAAAAGCCGTGAAAATAGCATGCCGTGATAAAATTTAATTAATTATACGCGCCAAAGGGCAAGTTTTCATTTTTGCCGTCTATTCAGTTTCACAGGATGGCTTTTACGATTTACATTCCATTCTAGTTTGTAGAAATTATTATATTATTACTCTGCATTTCCATTTTGTTTTCTGAGTTCTTGAAAAGTGTGCAAGTAAAGTTTGAACAAAATAAGGTTCTTTTGTTTAAACATGTTTAAACATTTCTTTTTGTAATTTTACAGTTCAAATAAACTTTTGTTGTTGTTGTTGTGTAAACATTCAATTCGTCTGTGACACACGGACTTTGTCGGCCCAACTGTACACGGATGGAAATAGTCAAAATGGACACAATTCTTGCTAGATGAAAAGCATCTTCAAAGTAGAGTCTGGAGCCGTTTTTAAATGCAGGAGCTTGCTGCAAAAACATTGCGTGACTGATGTAAAAAAGCTTCGACCTCAGCGACCTGTCGAAACAATCACCGGTTTCGGACTCCAGAACTCGCTTGAGTCGAACGCTTGAATAAAAACACAAAAATATATCTTTCACGTTTAACAGAAATCGGGGTATTAGATAAAATTTTAATTGCTCCTGCTGAGTAAATATCAAAAGTGCGGGATCTGTATCTTGGCCAAGAAAGCGGCCGAGTGAACTACTACGACAAATGACGCAAATATGTAAACATCACATGGTGCCTCAATCTATAAATAGATGCAACTAATACAAACGTGAAAAAATAAAAAAGAAACATGAAAAAAGTTTTAGATGAATTTTTATTCAAGATGGGGTCAAGAAACATTTTAAAAGGCAAAAAGATTTAGAAAATTTCAAAAACGTGAAATTTTGTATGCCGTGGTAGAATTTAATTACATGTATTAAATTACCCGCGCCAAGATTTCATTTTCATTTTGCAGACCATTTGTTTTACTTGCTGGCTTTACGGATCCCTTCACAAATACCATCATAGTTCGTAGAAATACTATACATTACAATTTTGTTTACTGAAGTCTTGGGAAGTGTTTTACATCAAGAACCAAAATAAGATTATTTTGCTGTGCAAACATTCAAATTTCAATCGTCTCTGATACGCGACTTTGCCAGCTCAACTGTGCACGGATGAAAATGGACATAATTCTTCCTATTAAATGAAAAGCATCTTCAAAGTATTCCGGCTCAAAAATGCTCTGGCTACCAGCCGTTTTTTAAAAGAGCAGTTATGCGTAAAGCTTGCTGCAAAAACATTGCTTGACTGAAATAGCGGTTTGGAGCTGTCATGTCAAAACAATCACCGGTTTCGCAATCCAAACGCTTGAATAACACAAAAATATATATATTTCACGCTAAACAGAAATCAGGGTTTTAGATAAAATTTAAAATAGAAGAGTGATTTAATAGCC
>NC_135771.1:23860496-23893722 GCF_052425735.1 Oculina patagonica
GGTATTTAAATTATACTAAAATAGCAAAAAAAACAAAACAACAACAAAAAACAGAACTGTACGATCCTCTGTCGCAGGGTTCATTGAGAACTTCAAGGAAACTTTGCGTAAGGAGGTGGCTGCATCTGTGTATAAAATAAAAAAATGCCATTAATGTTTGTTTCCCTTAATTTTCCGCGCTAGCAGCTTTAGATACCAGCTTCAAACAATTTTTGTCGTTAAAACGGCACTGACAATTATGATATTTGGGTTTGAGGGCCCTGTAGTGCATTATATATGAAATGAATGCAATTTACTCCAAGAAAAATACTTCTAATCAATGGCTCTAATCTAAACAGACTCTTTAAATTGTGTTCAGAGCTGAGGTACCTTTAAGGTTTAAAAGCAGGATTGAAACAAAAACCCTGGTATAAAATGCCATGAATAGACTTTGTATTGGGTAAAAAATGCTACACTACAAACAGTCCTAATAACGAGACCTTCGCCTGTTGATCTCGTACAAAGTACCGGCAAGCAAAATGCCAAAAGTGTGTGTGTATATTCCTATGCCGGAATATTTTACGGTCTGTTGTAAGTTTTGAAACTTTCCTATAAATCCAAAGACTGATCAAAATCAAATTTCTCCTTGTTATATCAACGCATACTCCGTCAACCGGAACATGAGAATTAACCAAATGATCAGCTTTGGAAAATTTTCTTGACATTTGAAGCAATTCTTTTAATTAGTTTGAAGTAATTCTCTCAATTGGTTTGCAGGAATTTTCGTAATTAGTACTCTACTAAACGTATATAGAGGCTATTAAAAAGAATTTTTATTACGGCCATGGGGGTTTTGGTGAAGTTGAAGCAATTCTCTTAGTTAGTACTCAAAGAAATGTATAGAGGCTATTTAGTAGAGTCTTCATTTTGACCAAGGTTCTAACACAGCATGAAAACATAACTTACATTTACAGTTTTTAAAGCTGACCTTTGTACCAGCTTTACACCTATTTGTACTGGCAGATAAAGAGACTTCTTTACACCAACTTTAAATCACATTTACACACGGTAGTGTAAAGGTCGGTTTAACCACCTTTAACAACATTTAATTGATAGTGTAAAGTTGGATAACCAACTTTTCACCAGATTTAACCACCTTTTACTTCACGTAAATCCCAATTTTTATGCTGTGTAAAAAGAATTTTTTACCCAGTCCTATAAAGCAATTTACAAAGTTGTTGCCTTTTCATTATTTTTCATGTCCCCCGAAATGAAAGCTATCAAAAGCTTTTTTAAAAGCTTCCACCAAAGATTTTTAAATTTTGGCTAAATTCTTTGTTGCTGTACACCTAACATTTTATTTTATTTACCACGATTCCAGTTTCAAATGCTGAAGGATCTTGACGAAGGTTCTCGATGTACGAGTAAACAACAATCACAAAGTAGATCTAGTAAATGAGAACAAATAAAAAAAATATAAGCAAGAGACCTTTACGCAAAGAAATAACACAAAATTAACCATAGGTAAAGAACGTGATAAAGCGATTTCAAAAGAAGGGCAGGAAACTCACCGTTAACAACCATCCCAAAATGTTTACCACAAAGACAGTCGCAAACTGCGAATAAAACGATATTTAGTTAATTATAATTAACTCATATTGTAAGTTAAACTCAGTAAAAGACTACTTTCAAATATATTCCCATTCAGCTCTTAATTCATTTTTCATCTTCAGGTCTTCATGGAACGTCAAGGTACTAATGGTTCGTTTGTTTACAATCACTCGCTTCACTGTTGGTTAGAACGTCCATTTTACTTTGGTACCAGCCACTCGTTTTGTCTTACCCCATTCCAGATGGTCATTAAAAAGATGGTCAATCCAAAAGTGTAAAGGACCATGAAAATTTCCCAGAAGAACCAGGGCATGGCCAGAAATCGGTTGAGCTGAAATAAAACGAAATGAATAAGTGAGAAAGGGAGCAAACAGTGACAAACGAACAAATGAGCAAACGAGCAAACGAGCAAACGAGCAAACGAATAAACGAACAAACAAGCAAACGAATAAACGAACAAACGAGCAAACGAGCAAACGAACAAACGAGCAAACGAACAAACGAGCAAACGAATAAACGAGCAAACGAACAATCGAACAAACGCCGACCAAACAAACGAGCAAATAAAAACCTACATTTGGGAACTTACCGTGCCATAAGATCCCAGCAATAACAGGTTTGCCAACGTCGAGATTGCTCGAAAAGCAATACTAGCGATGCTCAAGTTGATGACAACTTGGAGAAGAAAAATACACTTCTGTCAGTTAATATTGCGATTTCAGTTGTTGCAGGAATTTACTCTACCATAAATGAGGCTCTCTCGTTAGTTTCAGGGAACAAGGGAACAAAGCCATTAACTTTTGAGAACATGGGAACAAAAAAGAAAATAAAACAGGGAACACGGGGAATAGGAACAGGGAACACCAAAATCGAAAAACACAGGGAATATATTTTGTTGGGAACAGGGGAAAATGGACCCCCTGGGAGGCCTCATAAAAAAAAACCAAAAGCGAAATTTCTGCTGGTCAATCGAAACCAAATGCTAATAACTTCGAGTTTGATTTTCTTAAATTCTTCTGTTTTTTAACTACTAATTCGGCTGGGTCAGACTAAACATGCCTCTTCACCGCACACCTCTTGACAAGAAATGTGGCATGGAAGAGTACATTTTTAATAAAATACAAGTACAGAAACAATTGAGCATACCTTTAAAATACTTGTAAGCCACAGGCAGTTTTTCAAGGGTCTGTTGTGGTCCGTTTTCGATCCTAGTAAGGGTTTTGTAGGCATCAAAAGAGGAATAAATTCCATAACCTGATGAAAGCTGTTAGAAAACGTGAAATAAAAGATAGTTTTTAAAAACTGTTTCTACCAGTTATAGAAGTTTAAACTTAAACTAAGCGACAAAATTCGATGGCTGTTATGAAAGGCTATTAGAAAGGCTATGATCATAACACAAGATTTATAGCTCATTTTTCTGTTGTACAAAACCAGTACTTAAAAGTTGTTAAAAACCTCAACATAGAAAAAATAGTATTCTATGGTACAAAAATAGGGCCCCAATGGGTCCATGTGTTTTGCTGCTAGAGCAAAGTCTTAGGGAACATGTTGATGAAAGACAAGTGAGTCGAGATTGAAATCCAACGTCTTTTATTGTCTGTCACTTGTGTGCAGGTTAATAATTGCACTATATTGTAGTCACTTTGTGTTAATTCAATCCTGATAATTTTACTGATCAAAATTCAGAAATTATAAATAATCGCACGCGCACCGGCGTACAACAACAGAAAGACGGCGTTGAACGTAACGCAAAGTTCATTTTGAAAGCGAAAGTTTACAAATAATTATTATCATTCGTCAGTCATCCCTTCACGCATGAACACTCGTCGAATTTCAGTGTCTTCACAACAAGATCGGAAGATCGATAAGGACCAATTTTTGATTCTGCGAAAGTTCGTTTTCTTAAAGTTTTAGAAATTTGTGAAGTTGGAGGATTCACTGAGGACTGCGTAGCCGAAGATGCAGTGGCTCGCTGGACATCAAATTCTATTTTTCACGGCGTTTATAAATTAATCTTCACAAAATAAACATGTGGCGCCAGCGCGTCTGGCAGTCAAAAATTCATTTTTCAAAAAACTTTCCCTTTCCAGCTATTTTAGCGGGGCTTATACTAAAGTACCTACCTGTCAGTCGTAGAAAAGCTGAAATTTAAGGATGAACTGTTTATTAAATGAAGACCGTATTATTTTTTTATAATAACTAGTAAACAAACTGGTCGCCACGCATTTAAACACGAACTGACGAATGTTGCATCTGATGCAGTGAATCTGGTGAATGAGAACTTCCTTTAATATTTCTTTGTTTTCGACGGTGTGCACCACTGAATAAGTTTCTTTCCCATTGTGATGTTACTAGTATTAATTCGTTTCTAGCTGTCTTTTATATAGCTCGAATACAGCTACAATTAGCGGTGCAGCCTACCAGCTGTCTTTGCGTGACAAGTTACACGTTCATACATTTTATTTTAAAATATGAAGTTCAGAGTTAATACAGTACTAGTATGCTGTAGACAGTGTAGACAAGGTGAGGGTAAGTTTATTTTCAAAGCGAAAGTTTACAAACTGTGCACTAACCGGTCCTTTGGAGAAAATATTTATGACCTTCGGCGAGGTTCTAAGTCTTCGCTCTTTTCGTAAATGATGAAAACTGCAGAATAATTTCTCATAAAACTGGAGTGGTCGCGCCACAGTTTGTTTTCTTTCCCAATGCGATATACTTTTAAATCGGTTTTCTGTTTTCCAACGTGTCCAACGTGGTTTGCGTTCGAATACTTTGGCCCGTAACTTCGAATGCGATCAGCGCTACGGTTCATTGGTTTCGATTTTGTTTGTTCATGGATTTGATTGACATCGGTAGTTCAGATTTCTCCTCTGTTACGGCACTTACACCTTACACCTTACGGTCCTTACGGTCCTTACGGCACAAACTTCAGCTCTCAATGTGTTTTGCTTGCAGCCATTGCGGCTGCAGCAAAACACAAAAACTGCCAGAGAAATTATGATTAACCAATACTAAACAAGGATGGCTATGGCTGAGATGGATTGTGAACTCCAAACTTAAAAAAAATACCAATATTGTTCAATTGGCGTCGACTGTCATAAATGGCTCGTTAACCAATATAGCGTCAATCCTTCGAAGGCGCACACATAACTCTGCGTAAACAGAATTTAGAAATGTTTTATAGATGATTGCGGGTTGAAAAATAAAAACTCAAATCGCCTGCACAGGTCCTCCCCAGCCAAAATATCCCATTTATTGAATGCATTTGGCGGAATAATTAGAAGGAATGTTTTGATGATCATTGTAAGTAGAATATTCAACAAGGAAGAAAAAATGAAGAAGCAGGAATTTACTAAAGAAACGTCTCTCTTCTAACGGGTTTCATAATTTTTTTTCTTCCTCTTTCGGGAATAATTGAAACGTTTTAATAATATTATACTGTATAATGTGGAACAGACTGTTAAAAGCAGTAATCTTCATTAACGGAGACTAAGATTATAAGATTATTAGAAAGATCCAATGTAAGATCTCTGATTACAATCATTTACTCTCTTGACTTGACTTATTACCAAAGCCCTAAGTGGGCATATGGCCGGACATTTTCCTCCGCCATGCTGCACGGTCGCGGGCACCGCTGCCTCGTTTCACGAGCCGAAACCCAAAGCCGCTTCAACGCCCGCCCCCCGGGCTTCAACGGCTGGGTAGTTTGTTTTATATATAAGTGGCGATCGTCTCTGTTATTCTTTTAGTACCGATTTAGTATAGAATTACAAAGGTACAAAGCCAGATTTTTGCGATATCGTGCGGTCTACTGCAGCATTCCTTCAAGATAAGCAGCGAACTATTAACAAAAACGTGCACTGATTCAAACATCAAAATCTTATGTAATTAGAAATAGTACATTTCGCTTGTGGTGTTTGGCTCAGATAGCATATGGACAGTGTAAGGAACATTATCTAGAAAGACAACTCTTAGCAGACATAACAAACAAACCAAAGCAACACGTACCAGGCCTAAGATGCCAATAAGCAGAATGCCTGTTCGCAAGTCACAGCCACAGCAACAAGTACGAACCAAAATGGCCATGATTTTCACACTGTAACGACTGCCCGAGTGTGCTAGAAAGGTTTTTGCGAAATATGGCGCTACAAAATGGTAGCGTAATTCCTTTTCCTTCCCACAAGCAGCTACTGTCTGAAAGTTAATTCGCCAGTGACTTTTGAAGCTGTTTGGGAAACATCACGCTACATCACAAAACCAATCAGAATGTACGCTAAGGCGGAAGTTACTGTCAATCAAGACCCAGGCACTCTTCACGTCACTTTATGTAGCCAATCAGAGCAGCGAATTGATGTTCACTCTTCACGTTTATGTGAGCACATTACACACGGACAAAAATCCCTTTACAAACATCCTTGAATACCCGGGGGGCACCCGGTATATTTTTGGGTGGGGGTGTGCCGCTGGGAATTTGAAGCCCTTGCCCTATACCAGACCATGTTCAGCTGATTTCTGCAACCCTATACTAGACTAGACACTGAAAATCCCTACCCTATCCCAGACTTGCATTTTGTTAGAACTGTATCATTATCAGTGCTTTAATGGAAAACCATCTGTGAACAACGATGCCACAAGGTTATTTTACGTGTAGGAAAACCTCTTTCTCTTCCGAGTTTCTGGACTATATTCGTCATACCGTCGATCGGTTTCCCGGCAAATGCTACCCTTTTCTAGACCAAACTCTCTGATTTCTATACCCTATCTTAGACTAAACTGCTTAAAAACCATACCCTTCACAGCGGCACATACCTATATAGCTCATGTATGGGAGTGCCCCCCCCCCCGGCTTGAATATCTTTAATTCATTAGGTGAATGAAAGACATGTTTACCTTTCGAAGTCTTCCTTCAATAGGTTCATGGCAGCACATTTTAGCACAACAAATAAAACTTGTCATTTTGAATTGACATGCTTGTATGTATCTTTCTTTTCAACTGTTGTGAATTTTTATGTGTAGGAGTATATTTAGCCCAAAAGCTATCAACATGTAAATATTGTATTATCAAGTAGTGATGGTTATTTTGATTTTGCTTTTTCACCAAATAGAAGCGTCAGCCAAAAGTCGAAGATAAACCGACAGCTTAGTCAAGTATGAAGTCGTTTATAATAAATCACGTAAATGTCACCGTTTTGTCCGTTATCGGACATCAAACAGAAGTTCGTGACGTTTGCCCAGTCTGCCCAGGGCCAGGACTAACGCTTGCAAGCGCTTCTGGTCATTGAAATCCAAGATGGCGCCTAACCCGGAAATAGCGGCCATCTTGGATTACAGAACACCGACATACAGGCAGTCCTGACAGTGTTAAAAGCATTCTTGTCCCCAGAGGCGCCTGCTCCTCTTAGTCGGCCGAGCCTGGGAAACGAGGAACAAGTGGCTCTGGGGACATGGTTTGATTGGCTAGATTTTTAACAAAGAGAATTTAAAATCTAGCCAATCAAATTTTAAATCGTTTTAAAAACCCTTTGTTGTAAGGGATTGGGTACCAGGACAGTCTCCTTCGGGCGGTCATGCAACACTTCTATTTGGGTGTTGTGTAAATAACGGCTGCAAACTCAAAACGACTAAGCCCCAGAAGTCGAAGAAGAAAGGGCATGAAACAAAAGAGACTTCAGCACACTTGGATTGCGAATGATTGCGAAGATGTATTGCAGGTATTAGCATAGCAGCTCTAGTAATATAAGCTTAAGGGTATTTTCGTGACCTGTGAAAGGCCTTTTGTACTTCCCGCGAATGGTGAAATGGCTTTCTTTTTCTCGTAAAACGTAATTAATGTGACCGTAATGGATTGCGTTACCAGTGCATGACCGTGACTGCGATCGTCATTCTGGGCCCCAGGTCACTTTACTCCGACACGTAATTTAACACCTTTTATCTTAGTTTCGTAAAATGGCTACATTTTTTTGTGTGTAGACTGTTCACATTCCCCTATTTTTCCGTGAAGTCGTAGAGATCGATCGTTCAGTCCGACCATGGTCCGACGGGCCGCCATCTTGGTTTACGAACGCGAGCGAAAACTGGGGAGAGTGCAAAAATCCGTGGGTGGCGGGGCGGGATTTTCGCTCGCGTTCGTAGACCAAGATGGCGGCCCGTCGGACTGACAGTTATTTGTTTTTTTTTTCTCTCGAAGGGCAGCGAGCCATTCCTATCAGACGTTGAGAGAGCCGACCCAAAAGGACAAAAGAGGAAAGATCAACAACAGGTTCAAAAATTGAATTTGCTTTTAATTTTGCCATTCTACTGTCTGTACATATGCATCCGCATTTTCTTTTAAGGTCACGGATTGGCTGCTTTGCAGGTCATTGGCATACACTGTCTTCATAAATCCTCTTACAACTATAGTCTTAAAAGGTTAACGTTTAATAATGCACTAATATGCGAAGTCTAGAAAATGATATTTTAAAAAAACAGGAACAATAACAAAGGTAAAAATATCCCAGTATACAACTTGTAGCACAATAACAACAGCATGTTGGTTAACAGCTAGCTGTCCTTGGCTTCACATGTGACTTCAAGGAAACTTAGCATATGCAGGCCCAGACACATGAATCTGTAAACAACAAACAAAAAATATTTATAAGTCATGATATTTCTATCATTTATACCTTCTTTACACAAATTAGTTTCTGGTACAGCAAAAAAGGGTTGCAAAACTTCTTCAGTTCATGCCATGAATCAGAACAACCCTCTCCTAGGGGTGGGGACTGAAAACCTTACCCTATACTAGACCATGCATGTTGAACTGAATTTGCAGCCCTATTCTAGACTAACCAAACACCCCTATCCTATCCCAAAAAAAAAAAAGGTTAAGTCTGTGTCCGAGCCAAGTGGCCCATACAGCCAGAGCTTATCCCGGGTTCCGTAGCATTAAGCGACTGAGAGTATTGCTACTCCCCCCTGGATGGGATGCTAGTCCATCCCAGGGATTACCCCCCAGCAGAATATTCGCCAGTACCCATTTATACACCTGGGTGGAGAGAGGCACTGTGAGAGTAAAGTGTCTTGCCCAAGAACACAACGCAGCGCCCCGGTCAGGACTTGAACCCGGGCCGTTCGACTCGGAGTCGAGCGCGCTAACCATTAGGCCACTGCGCCTCCCCTATCCTATCCCAAACTTGGTTTTATTTAGAGCTGTATGGTTGTGGGAGGTGCGGTGGCCTAATGGTTAGTGCGCTGTACTCCAGATTTAAACGGTCTGGGTTCAAGCCCTGGCCAGGGTTATTGCATTGTGTTCTTAGACAAGACACTTTACTCCCGGGGGGGGGGGGGGGTACTCCATATAACGGCCTATACGGGGAGGCTCCGCCCGAAAGGGGTACCTTTTTCAGGCTTCAGGTATATAAAAGGGTAGCGATTTCACAAGTTTAGGTATATGAAAGGGTATGAAAATCCGTCATTTAGGTTTTTTAAACGGCCTGTAATTAAAATATTTCGAACAGACCCACTTTATGGCTGTATTATTTTAATTTATTAAGCGCTTCATAAAAATGACAAGAAAACGTCCTGTTCTAAGGCTATGTCACGTCTTTTAGGTATATGAAAGGGGTACCTTTTTTCAGTAAAAGGTATACGAAAGAGGTACAATTTCTGTCAAAATGGTATATAAAAGGGTAAGGGGTAAGAGCTTGGGGCGGAGCCTCCCCGTATAAAACTTTTTTGAGTGCCCCCCCCCCCCCGGGACTTTACTCTCACTGTGCCTCTCTTCACTCAGGTGTATACTAAAGAATTAGTTATTGGGGTAACCTGACAGAATGCTGGAGAGTAACCTGACTGGATGACGCATGTTTTAAAGCACCTTATCATTTCACACCCTGCACTTCTTGGTCCAGAGTAGTTGCTAAGCAAAAATTTGACTTTTCATATAATGCAGCACAACTATCATCAAAACATTGTGCCCTACATAGCTCTCTTTAGGCGGCCCCCTTAAAGTAATGATTAAGTCAACATCTGCCATTAATCAACTTAGTGCATTAACCAACATCAGGGGGGGGGGGCTATTTCCTTGTAGCCATATAATGCCCTGTCACTTATAAAAAAAAGTCTGGTTACCATGGTATCAGACGGAAAGCCAGCTGAGGCTCCAGAAGGGTCTTCACGAAGGGCCTCAATGTACGAGAAAACCACAATGATGAAATAGATCTAATAAATAAACAATAAGAAAAACATGAATAGTAAAACCATAAATTTGCTGCACAGGCCCTGTTAAACATATAAGATTACACAATAGGCAACAAATGACATCCCTGGGTTTCAATAACATTTTTCATAAACACCCTGTGACTTCCAAAAAGGGTGTAAGGGCCAATTTTCCCTAGGGCAGAGGGGGGAGGGAGCAGTCTGGGGCTTGCTTCCCCAGAAAAATGTGAAATCTAGAAACTCGGAAATGTAATTTCTAGCATTTTTGGCATCAAAAAGAGTGCTGTTGCTGATTATTTTTACAGACCCACCACAGAACAGGTTTTTCTAAACAAACCCTTTTAATTTTATAGATGCACTAATCTTATACTAGTAATAGCTCTCACTATAAAGCTGCCCCCGCCTTTTTATAATTTGTTTTACAGCAATAATCTAGGATTAGTGGAGTCTTTTGTTGTCATGACATTGTTTGCTGCGGAATTTCTTATTGTGTGACACCGTTGCATCCTAAAAATATTAATTCACAAGTTCAAGTCGAATATATTACCTAACACGCGGAAATATTAACCTAGCGGAAATACACACAACACATTATTCGTGGTGACAACACGCAAGCTTATTTCCTGGCTTATAACATTCAAGATTAACTTTAATACTAATAATAATTTCCAGGCCAAAAAGCCTAAAAATTCCGCGAGTAACAAAATATGGCACAGTTCAAAGATTCAAGAAAACAATTTTTGATTCTTATTCAACCCACTCTTTGGATCAAATAATCTGACAGTTTGCGAAACGAATTACCTTGTATTACATTTTTGTTTATTACTCGTATACGATACAAACCCCCGAAAGCAAACGTTGACGCTCGAACCAGCTCTTGGAACACACGTAGCCAAGAACACGAAACAATTTGCTCGAAATCTTTCGACGTATTACTAACAACCGCTTCAAATATCACTTAAAGCAGAGAAACCGCTCGAACAAATCTGTGAACACGCGTAAACCAAAACCGGAAAACGAAAATGCTGCTAGAAGATGGCGAAGCTCGAAGGTGACGAAACGCGACCTCGTGGTTGCAAGTACCCAACACCACCGTGCGCTCTTGCTAAAATATTACCCGTCACGACCGTGCGCACTTAGTTTTGTCAAATCGAGAACGCTTCGCCCATTACAAACACATTTCTTACTTTTTCAACAAATATTCTTTGTCCTTGTATGTATACACCTGGGGACTCCTAGGGTGCCTCCTCGGGTTTTGGCCTCTGGGCCAAAACCCTGCGGGGGCAATAAATGGTAACCAGCTTTAATTTAAACCCTGCAAATATGACCAGTTAAAATTAATTATTGGATAATTTAGAACTTACTGATAAGATCCATCCAAGGATTGTTCCAAAAAAGATGTATGCAACCTACAAAGCAAAGCATAGTTAGTTTATGTCTGGGCTTTCATAATTGAATGCCTTGGTGCAAAAGGATTTTGGCTAAAAATGAACATTGCCAAAAGAACTCCAAATTTCGTGTGCGGGTTTGTCTACATGCGTTCAACATTCTACTGTATTTGTTTTCGCTGGCTTCTGTTTCTTTACTAAGAAATGACGTATGCAAATAACTTGGTCTTTTCAGCCGGTGTCTAAAGGAATTCCATTGTTTAAGTGCAACAATGGCACTCCAAACGACGCTGACTGGACATGGTTTTTTTGCAACGTTATTTTGCGAAAAAAGAAGCAAAGTCCAGTGGAAATAAAACAGGACAATGTTTTGCAGACATATAAAATCAAAGGCTCTTCGAGCAACCTCATGGTAATTTGGTAATTCGATGAAGTGCCGACCTTCGCATTTTTTTTTTCTAAATAAGTGTCCAACAAAGTAATGCAATCTCATTTCTTTTGCGTTCGAATGTTTATTTTTCCACATGAGTTGCGTCATTGATGGTTCCTGCTCTCACGTGTCGTAGCGCTATTCAGTTTTCACCACAAAAATATTTACCGGTTAGTGTATTACCTTTGAACCCTTTTAGCATTAAGTAAATTTGTTTTGTAAATATCTGTACTTTTCTGTCAGCACGTATAGCGTTATTTTTGAGCAGCGGATAGAATTTGAGAGAAAGATACGCCCGAGCACTTCGTGTTTCTGCTCGACTCAAAAAGATGAAAAACAGATGACGTGACACGAGGTGACGTGACGCGACACAAAAACGTGCTGTGGATGTGGTGTTAACTACAACACGTCACATGGTGAGCATTATAATTTTTTAACCGTAACTACATGTAACTCATAGCTGCTATCAGTAATGTCACAATTTCACTTAATTTGCCTTTCAATGTTTTCTTGCGTGAATGGGTCATTGATAGTTTTTCTTCTTCACTGAAATAAGCGTTCAATAATGTGCCTTTGAATGTTTTATTTTTCCATGGGAATTGTGTCATTGATGGTTCGTGCTCTCAGGCTTCGTAGCGCGAATTCTATTTCATCACAAAAATATTTAAGTGTAACCTTTGATCCTTTTAAGCATTAAGCACTTTTTAAGCATTAAGCACTTTTCTGTCAGCACGTATATATAGCGTTATTTTGAGCAGCGAATAAAACTTGAGAGAAAGATGCGCGTTTCTGCACGACTCAAAAAGATGAAAAACGGATGACGTGACACAAAGACAATGTCACGCGAAACAAAATCGTGCAGCATGAATGTTGTGTTTACTAAAACGCGTCATATGGTAAGGGTTACTGCATCTAGCTTCTAGCTTCTAGCAGTAATGTCACAATCTCACTTCATTTGCGTTTGAATGTTTTCTTACGTGAATGGGTCATTGATAGTGTATGCTCTACGGCTTCGTAGAGCGAATTCTATTCTCTTTTATCACCAGAGGATAAGTGTAATTTATCCTCTTTCGATTTGTTTTGTGAAAGTTCAACCTTTGTTTCCTGAAAGAGTCATACCCTGGGAACGAGGCTGTAGGATAATTTGTTTTTGATTGACAAGTGCTGAATGGCGTTTTAAAGAACCTTTCTGTCAGCACGTTCACGGTTAAATGCATGAATTAATTGCGGTTTAATATCAGAATGGAGTGAACGAGTGACGGAAACACGTCACTTCAAGTTCGCGAATCATCACTACACCTCATTACCATTCGGTAAAAACCAACATGTGAAATTTTGAGCTGTTTCTGGGATGTTTATTTTGAGTCAAAAATCACAATGGCCCTTTTTCCACCGAGCCCTTCAGCTGATGTTAAAATGTTCCATCTAAAAGTTATTTAATAGCAAGCAGTACATGTGGTTCAACACAAAACTTACTCCATTCCAGATGGCAAACATGAAAATGGTCACTCCAAAAGTATAAACAATCTCAAACAAGCTCCACAACACCCAGGGAAAGGCCAAAAATCTGTTCCTCTGAAAAATAGATAAATAAATTATTACCGATAAATTAATAAATAACTAAATTTAAACCACTTGCTGGATCCCATGGGAGGGTTTTTCTTTTTAAATTGCAACTATGATATAAAGGATTACAACATCTTCTCTCAGTTCTACAGTGAAATGCTCTCATGGTGGTCGGAGTTTCGTGATTCCTTTGCCTCTCAACGAGATTGGCAAAATATTATTTGGAATAATAAGGAAATTCGTATTGAAAAAAGACCAGTCTTCTACAAAAAGTATTTTGAGGCGGGCGTGATTCGTATCCAAGACCTACATTTTGATTCAAATATAAACGATGCACTAAGCCACTGGTCAGACAAGATAACCAATATTAGTTATTTGCAATGGGCTGGCCTTCGCCATTCTATACCGCCCTTTTTAAAGAATATTATTTCCTGTCCATCTTTAGCTCCTCCATCCTTCTTTATTGACGATAACATCTTTGACGTCAAAAAAAAGAAATCAAAAGACTATTACTCACTTCTTGTTCGCAAAATAGCACAATTTCCTAATATCATAAACAAACTGCAGAACGATTTTAACTTTTCTATCGATCAGCTGAGACAAATCTTTAGTCTGCCACACTCTGTTGTACTTGAATCTTATGTAAAAGGATTTCAATTCAAAGTGCTCAACTCTATTCTATACACTAATTCAAAATTACACAAAATAGGCTTTAAAACAGACGACCTATGTTCATTTTGCAAGGCAGAACCGGAAACCTTGTACCACCTTCTTTATCAATGCTCCTTTGTTAAACGGTTCTGGAGTGAGTTTCAAGGTTACTGGCACCAAATCTCAAATCAGCAGGTTCATCTTTCCCTCCAAGATATTTTATTTGGAATATTATCCAAACCATGCCCTTTACTCAACTTACTGAACTATTTTATAATCATTGGTAAACTACTTATATGGGACTGCAGAAGATGCCAAATTCAACCCACAATTCAAGGATTTCGTACTAAAATTGCCATTAAATATGAAACGGAAAGTAAGATCAAAAAGAAAGATTATTTTAAAAAAAAATGGGTACTAATCCCAAATTAATTTATATGTCATTTCCTTTTTTGTTAGTCATGTAGATGGCATCATTATTATTTGAACTATTTGAACAGCATGACAACTGTAACTGTCTTTTTTTTTCCTCTTTCTTCTTTTTTAGATATTGAATAATAAATTTTGTGAGCAATGTAATCGCGTTTGTATCTTTCATGGTAATAATCTATAAGTAAATAATTTCGGTTCTGTTAGTTAATATATAAGTGTGTTCGTCATCATCGTATTTTGTAGAGTTGTTATTGTAAGCTAACTATATATTTATCAATGATCGTAAGTTATTTGTAGGTAATTTATTCTTCTGTAAGTAACTTTAATGTAAGCAGCGTATATCATTAATTGTACCTTTTTTTTGTTAGTAATTATTCTAGTCTTGTAGTATTAATTTTGTCAGTACGTTAACGGTTATAATGGACTATGTTGACGCGCTTCATGTGAATTGTCGATACTGTTAGTTATTTTAGTATGTTTTGTAATTGTTGTGTCATATGCTGAATAAAATTAAAAAAAAAAAAGAAAAAAAAACAAAACTAAATTTATCAAATTATATAATATAATTAATTAAAAAAAAAAGAAAGAAAGAATACGTTCAATTACTAATTAAACAGAAGACAAGCAAGTACTTGAAGCAAGCTAGATATTTCTAATCAAATATACGCGCCGCCACACACATACAGATTGATTTTACCCCAGGCGGGGGGGGGGGTACTCCGGCTTGTAAATGACGGGGATGATCGAAGGGTTTTTTTGGTTTAAAATTTTCGATTCCAAGATTTTTTTGGGTTGGAAAATTTGGCAAGTATTTTTGTGGGTGACTTGATTTAAATAGGGGATTTTGGGGGTATTAAAAACGAACTAAAGTGCCTTGGCGCGGCCTTGCCGTATTTATGATATGATGAATAAACAAACAAGAAGCGTTCAATTTTTATGGTTTTCTTTGTGTTATATATATTATTGCCCCTCCAGGCAATTTAGGGGTAATTTGACAATGGATTTCGGGGGGGGGGGGGTAGGCCTTTCTCGATTATGCTAGCATTTTTTTCGGCATTTTTTGGGAAAACGAGCATTTTTTTCGTTTTTTCTTCAAAAAAGAATTGCTAGCATTTTCTGTCATTTTTCATGACTGTGATCCAGATTTTCAGCACTCAGAACTCAAAAGGATAAATAATCCTAAAGTTTCACAATTTTGATTACACAATTTGATTGTTTTCTGTCTGTTTCGACTGTTTGTGCGCTGTGTTACTTGTGTGTGTGTTTTTATTTTATTTTTTTATTTAAAAAAAAATAAGAATTTTTTTACAGTATATATATATTTGTATTTTTTATTTTATAAACAAACAATTATTAGGTATCACCTGTTGTTGATATGAGCATATAATGTGAGAGTTTTTACGTTTTGTTTGAAATAAAACAAGGCATTTTTGGAATTCAAGTGGCATTTTTAAAGGAAATCAGGCAATATTTTAGCATTTTTTTGGCTTTTTGCGAGAATTTCTAGTAGCATTAAATGCCAGTTTTACTAGCATAATCGAGAAAGGCCTAGGGGGGGGGGGTCATTTTTGTTCCAGGGATTTTTTTTGGGTAATGTTGGAAGACTTAGGGATTTTTTTGGGTCCTGAGTTTTGCACTCTCCATTCGATCATCCCCGTCATTTACAAGCTGGAGTACCCCCCCCCCCTGGGGATTTTACCAATGCCACAAAAAAATGTTACTTTTAACCTGAAGTTCAAAGAGCTTGGTGTAGATTGAAGGAAACATTTCCTTTAGTTGAAAGATGGTTTTTTAATTCTCTCCACCTTTTTGCATGAAAAGGCATATGACATATATTGTGAGGGAAATAAGATGCCAGTTCATGGCTTACCAAAGCATAGGATGCCAGCAGTGACAAATTCACCAACAGTGCAATTGCTCCAAAACCAATACCTGCATAGCTCAACTTGATCACAACTTGGAAAAAAGATAAAAACAGCTTTGTCAGTAACATATAGAATAGAATAGAATAGAATAGGGGCGCTTACAAGAATGGGGCGCTTATTGGAATTAAATCAAATCACTACAGTATTTCTATTGAAAAATTGTATGCAATGTTGCAAAATTTTTCTCAATACTTCCAAGTTCCTGCCATCTAAGGAATCCTCCTTCTTCCCGTCACTTCTTAAGTCTCTCGTACCCTTCCTACCCCTAATATGCTAGGGCTCCCCCCCCCTGTCTTGCTTTGTCACCTCTTTAAGAGGATTCCCTTGCAAATGTTCATATTTTTTGAGAATACCATCAAAGTAGCTGTCCTTCACAGGCAAGTCCTTGTCGCTGTCCCTGGCATCAGTAAGAACTTTGTAGGAATTATATCCTGCATATATACCATATGCTGATCCAAGCTGTTAAATTAAAAGGAGGTAATAGATAGTCAAAGAAATGGCACACTTTCCAAAAATATGTCACAGTGAATTCAAACCATTGTGAGAAACAAAAACTCCATGCAAAATGAGTAAATGAAGATACTTTCCCCAAAGTCTCAGAGTTTTGACAAAAAAAAAGCATTGGGAACGTCAGGTCATGTTTAGCGAAATAGCCTATGCTCTGGGATCGGGATGTGTTTGAAACTTATTCAGAATACTTTGGACTTGATGGTATTGTCTTTGGAAATCCTGGCACTCTCAGGATAAAAATCTCACGCCTTTGACCCAGAAAAAGTTGGCAGGTATACCATAGCAGGAGAGGGGGAGGGGATGTGACCCCAGGCACATATGTGGGAACATGACACATGATAACTGACGTTTGCTGCCAATTTCTAGCACAAACACAGCAGAAGGGGAAAGAAGAGGGATTAAGACTTTACTTTTTAGAGTAGGTTAATATATTATTGCCACAGTTGAATTTTCACTTCTGAACTTTCTTAAAACAATAAATATAAAACTACTTATAATATGGAAGCGTTAATATAAACTGAACGTCCGGCAATGCTGCATAGTTACTAAAACATGTAAAAAAATTATTACAGTAAAGAATTAAACCGGAAAATTTTAAGTCTTGCTATCCGAAACGTGATACGATATTGACGTGGTTGCGTGATCATGATTGCGTAAATTCAGTGCCTGGTGTCAATGATGTGCAAGACGAAACCAAGCTTGGGCACGAATTTTACTAAATGTGGTTCCAAAACCCATCAGCGTAACAAGAAAACAATAAAACATGTAGTTTGGGGTTTGCTGTCAACAAAATTCTTCACAAGATACGATTTAAAGCTTGTATTTGTACAATGTGTACACACTATGTAAGCTTACATTTATGGAAATCATTCACAGATCTATGTAAAGAAAACAACACTCGTTCTCAACTGAGAGAAGCTAACAAGGCGGAGGATAAAATCTAAACATCAGAGTATCTTTAACTATATAAAATGATATTCAATGGTGTGTTATGGTGGATTACGTATATTTTGAAGGATCAGTCAGTGCGATTTCGAACACCGCATTTAGCGCACGTGTTGAAATGGCCTCCGCGAAGCGCCGATTGTCCATTTTCCATTAATTTCCAAATTAAACAAAAAGTGAAAACCATATGAATTATCGAAAGGTAATTTTCCTTTCACTTTTCGTTTCGGTTTGGCACCTTTTTACGAAAATGCTTACACGAGCTTGCAAGCGGATCGCCTAGACAAGCAAACATTCCATGAATCAAATTTCAAACAGATCGGGATTTCAAACCTTCGTAATTCGATGGCTTTGTAAAAATCCCCTACGGTTCTTGAACGGCTGGAGTATCACGAATGAATCCACAATGAAATTAACTTGTCTGAGGTTTGCTAAGGAACAGTAGCTGAAAGCTGAAGAACACAGCTGTATTCTCTGAAAGCCATAAGCTTATTTGACTTATTGAACGCACGACATTCACGCAAATTTATTTAGGAATAACACTTACCAATCCGAAGATACCAATGAGAAGAATGCCTGTTCGCAAGTCACAGCCACAGCAACAGGTTCGGACCAAAACCGCCATGGTTTATACCTTGAAGTTATCGCCCGGACGTGCAAAGTACAGAAGACGCGTTTTGTCTCGGGTAACGTAAATCCTGGGTTAAGATGTAAATTTATGCGCTTTCTATGACGTCTGCAGCCGCATTTAGCAACGGGTCACTTGCCACACTTCTGAATATGAACCAATCAGATTGCGTGTTACATTGCACATATTTGCTTAGTCACGCTCGTACAACAGAGTCTGGAGACTGGTTCGGGCATGTTATCTGTACTGTTGTAGCTGTACTGTTGTAGCGTTATCAACTACGCCGTAACAATAGTGGTATATTGTTAGAAAGACCTCGGCTGAAAACGAAAAGGACTTTGGGAGATCGCGCGTTTTTGATAGCTGCCCCATTCTTATGGAACAGTCTTCCTCTGCCAATAAGACAGGAAACATCCATCGAGCCTTTTAAACGTTCTGTTAAAACATATTTATTTAGAAAGGCTTTTAGTTAGATTTGTTATTCATTTGATTTAATATTGTGATTCTTAAATTTTATTATTTACTACCTTTCACTATTACTCTGGAAATTTTAATATGTAAATATTGTAATTTTAAATTCATTTTTACTGTGTAACTTTTTTAATTTAGTTTAATAATAATTATTGTAATGCACTTTTGAATATTTTTATAGAAAAAGCGCAATACAAGTATTAAATTTATTATTATTATTATTATTATTATTATTATTATTATTATTATTATTATTATTATTATTATTATTATTATTATTATTATTATTATTATTATTATTAGCCGAGAGGGAGAGCAGGGATGGCGCAGTGGTGAGAGCGCTGGCCTTTCGTCCTTGCTCCGGTTTTCTTCCGGGTGTCCGGTTTTCCTTCCTTCAAAAAAATTACACTTCCATGAGCCCGGCTCCTGACTCTTCCAAATTCCAATTTGAGCGGAATACACAGCCTCACATGCTTACAACTTGAAATACTATCGTCTGAATAAGAGTCAGTTGTTTTATTTATTTTTAAGAGAAGTAATTTTAATCTGATAGTCAAACTCTTTATTTCTCATTTTGTCAATAATGAAGCTTTCAAAATAAATAAAAAATAGAAAAGTCCCGGCCCTATCGCCACCCAGGGACAAGGAACTAATAAGCAGAAAAAATCAAGGTCAATGGCCGTTTTCACACTAGAAGACGGACAAACCGTCTAGACGGACAAGTTGTCTGACGATTTGTTCGTCTAGTGTGAATTTAAGACAGCTTTTAGACGACTTGTCCGTCTAGACGACCAAGTCGTCTGTGAAAAATCGTCTTCCCAGACGGCCAAATCGACGGACAAATTCAGACGACGTACGTCCCAATTCGTGTCTGTCCCTTTTTCACTCTAAGACGACTTGTCTGTCTCCAGACGATTTGTCCGTCTCTGGTGTGAAAACGGCCAATGTGTTTAGCACCGCTGTGCTACGGATATGGTTTAACTATCACGATAGCAATCTAGAAATTCCCCGTGATGTTTTTTTTTGTATTAAATTTTTTATTAATCACTCCAAAAAAGGCTTTTTTTGGTGAATACTACTCAACGCTGCTTTCACTTGAATCAAAGTAGTTTGATCCGCTAGGTGAGCGGTCACACACGATACAAGTATTAAACTTCAACAATCCATATAAAATTCCATATGTTTTTAGGCTTTCTGTTCTGCAGGCTAAACAAAACTATGGCTCTACTCCAAACTCAATTCAGTGGTGGCTATCAGTCATTCACATCTTTTTGAGATTACCAATTACGCCCGTCCTCTATTTACATCTGGCTTTTTTCCAGAGCACCTTGTACGATATGATTCATTCCCTCATCAAGAACGAAACTTTATTGCATTTCCACGTTGCGCGTTGCCATGCCAACAGGACAACTTAAAGTATTGTTCTGGGGAACTCAAACGCTGCTGGTTGCTAATCAATATGGCGGGTGAGTCCATTGAAATATCGTTCTTGAGTTCTTCATTTTCTTTTATTTCTTGGATGAGAGAGAAAACAACAATAAAACAGCCAATCTAAAAATGAAAGAAAACAGTTAAATAAAAAAGTTAAATAGAAAAGCCAATACTTATTTAAAGCAATAAGGAAAAAGATAAAAAAATGGACACCTACCGCAAGAACGATATCGACCAGAAGAATGACTCCAACAGGAGGCACCTGTTAAAAAAATAATTATAATAATAAAAAAAAGTCAATGAAAGATAAATAAATAACAATAATTAATTCCATGGACACCCGGGAAGGGGAAGGGGGTACTTAAAAATATTGTATACAGTCCAAACTCTTAGCCTTTTATACATGACAGACTAGGTAACCCTTTCATAAGATGGAGCATCTATTTTTAAAACTTTCCACATGATCATGAATAGCCCGTTAAATACTTAGATTTATACCATGCCATAGAAAATACAGCCAATCAGAATACAGGAAAGCCGTTGTATATTCGACGGTATTCAACCCAACCTTCCCATCGTGCGCTGCGATCTTATTCTCGATGAAATTTAGTGAGCGTATTTTCTATGGCATGGTATAAAATAGTTACACAACACTTTCTCGTGGTATACTATGGAATATCCCACTTGTCACTTGTATTTTCTTCGTATACACACTCGCCTAAAGGCTCGTGTGTATACCGAGAAAATACAAGTGACTCGTGGGATATTCCATAGTATACCACTCGAAAGCGTTGCATAACTAGTATAGATCAACCGTTTGGTGGTCCTGTTTAAGGACAAGAGGCGAGGAGTTTCCCGTCTTCTCAAATAATTTACCCTCGTTTTTTGTTTTCACTCCCCGTTCTTGCTGCTTTCCAAGTAATTGACAGCCTTCGGAATATATAGCCTATTTTATCTATTACTTACTTTTTCCCACACAATGAAAACGAATGTTGTAACACCGCCAAGATGGGCAAACATCAAAAATCGCCAAATGACCCAAGACCAGAGTACACAAGGCTTTAACTGAAAGCGAAAAAAAAAGGAAAAAACAACGTCCAAATTACTTTCCTTATGTCGAGGTTAGAAATTAGTCAAATAATGCCATGATGAAACTTAGCATGTCATAGTATGTAGCCTAAGTATAAGAACTTAATTGAACATGATCATGAAAAATCTGGTGTTTTACACATAACATGTATATACTAATTTTTGAGGAAATATATTGCTAGTATTTCAAGAATAAGGATGCCTCCATATATCTAAATACCCATATACCCCAAAAAGTGATAGCATTTTGTAAATACCTGGCACGCTCCACACACTAGGATCATTGCCATGACAACGTCTGCTGCAAAGAATCCAATGCCTGAATATGAAACTTGTATGGCTTCTGAAAGAAAACATAGTTGGGTTTAGGTAAAAATTGACTTACATGAGCTATTATAGAAAAACGGATCCTACCAATCAGTTTGCACTGCATGCGAACCTTTTAATATCTCAGATATATTTCCATCATTCTTTTTATTATTAAGGCGCCTAATAATGGGCAGGGGGGTAGGGGGTATTGAAGAAGGGCTTATTTCGGTTTCCAGAATCTTTAAGTTTCGTTTTGTCTGGTATACTGTGTCTGAAAATATTTTGCTACATTTGTGCGTACAAATACTTACTTTTATACGAAACGTTTAGTTCTTAAATCAAAGTTTTTTTTTTCCGACATGCGTTGTCTTGTCATGTTTGTCACCGCAGTTTGTTTTTTATTTTTATTGGAGTCTCTTAGCATTCTCTAAGAACGTAAAATAAAATTAAAAACTTTTTAATAGCGAGATTATGACTACATAAAAAGCGCATAGGCTAATATTCGAAACGGCTTATTCTCGGAATCGAAGGATTTATGCGTAAGATGTTCGGGCTTATTTTTTGGGGAAGCGAGGACGGGGGGAGGGGGGCTATTCTCAATGGGGTGTGGGGTATTCTACAGCTCTTACCGTCTGTCAAATTATTTCGAATTCGAAAACCATCGCCAGTATCTGTTTCCAGTTCGTGTTTGACAGCTTTGATGGCTTGAGCGAATGTCAAGATATTCACTGCAGCTAAAGCCTGAGACACAAAGTCAGTTATCTGTACGTTATAAACCACCGTTTTGCACGACCAGTTGTGTAATACTTTTTTGTACAAAATAAAGCTCTTTTTCGTGCCCATGACTTACTAATTGGAAGCATTTTATTGCAAATGGTCGGTTAATTACTGACCTGGTTCGATTTTAATTTATGGTATTATTTGCTACTCAATACATGACCGTTATGACCTGAAGGGTAAAAGCAATGGCAATTTTAAACCATATATATTGACTGAAATAAGGACCCATTGTTAAAACAACTAAAAAGGAATCGATTTGTTAGCGTTACTTTTTAAAAGAAACTCAAAATCCTCGAAAACTTTTCCCCACACGTTTAGGGAAGAAACTGGAAAAACATTTCGATCCTCAAACACGGCAACAATATAAAACCTTGATATGCTAAAGTTTTTCTTACGTGCTTTCAAATAGTTTTTAAAAGTCAGTAAGCTTCGATAAAAATTTTTTTAACTTACCATAGAAAGTGTAGCGATAAAATAAGTGCCCATTTGCAAATCAAAGCAGAAAAACCTTCGAATCAAACACGTCCGCGCCATCTTAACTGATTTTACTAACGGGGTAAAAAATCAATTACCTTTTAAAGAGCCCCCTTAAGTATTGGCTATAAATTCGTTAACCGAAGATTATATGCCACAGAACGCGAGCACAATACAGGATTTCTATATTCCGTGCAGCGCTTAACCATTACAGGAATGATCTGAAAAGATTAATTCTCCTTAGTGGTTTAGGATAACTTACTTTAACGTTGGTTCTAAGAATTAAGTTGTAGATCAAGACGATGACATTTTGTTGATCAATTTCTTTTTCTCGTCAGCAATTTGCTTGACAATTTGTTAATAGTGTTAGGAGAAATAAGATATTGATATCAACCATGATGGTTTTAACCTAAGAGTTGGATTATTACAGCGACAGATAATTGATTCATTAAGGAAAACTATACAAGTGTCAATATTGCAGTTAAGGGTAAAGTGCTATCGGTCACGATAGGGGGACCAAAGATCTCGGTAAAGCTTTCCAAGAACATTTTTCTTTCTTTGCGTTTTGTGAAGCGTCCTCGTTCTGTAGGCTACCGTTTTTTTCCGAGGTTCGTTATGGCTGTATGCCATTAGCGAAATTGTTTACTGATGATTTTTACCTTGCAGTATATTTGAAAAGCCTAAATTGGCTATGTGACGCAGAACAGATATAAAAAAAAATACTAAAACATACTTAAATTTCTAGTGTGTTTTTTTTTTAATTATATAAAAAAAAACATAATAATTTGTCAACGGATAAATTTAACTTTCGTGCGGATCGTTAAACTTTGTGTCAGTCTTGCTATATTGAAGTGTCAGTTAACTGTTTGTAGAAGTCTAAATTGCCTCTTTCTCAGTCACCTGTACAAATAAGAATGACATTTTGAAGTGAGCGTCCTTAAAATGTTTTTTTAAGGCTAAAGTTTACGTGCCAATTGACCATGCTTCCAACAGCAACCTTTTAAACTGTTTATACAGCTGGATAAAAACCCTTAAGCCGTTTGCATATCACAGTGAAAAGCGAAACCGACCTCCTTGCTTGTCAGAGCACACTATAGCGTCGACACGAATGTGACATCTTGCGGCGCAATGCATCACGAAAGAGTTTTCACCGTCATTGCAGCTTTACTAGCTTTTTGCCCATGCATTGGTAAGTTAGTACTTTAGTTTTCATTAAGCTTCCTTTTTTTAAATTTTGAGACTGTTTAGTTGGAACTTGCACATTATGAGGTAGACATTTAGTAAATGAAATCCCTTAGAGGGGCACTTCGATCGGGATGATTTACCGCATTTGTGGTAAAAAAGTTACTAACATTGTGACTTAGGGCGCGTTCGTTTGGGAATATTCTGCAAGAAGAATGTATTACGGAAAACATTCCGGTAGGAAGAGCAGCCAACGAACGCTAATATGTACTTATTGACTGAGTGGGAGGGCCGGACGGGAAAATATTTGGCTCGAGGTCAGGACGTACGGACCGAGCGCAGCGAGGTCCGTGCGTCCGACCGAGAGCCAAATATTTCCCGTCCGGCCCGACCTAACTCAGTCAATAAGCATTTATCATATGACCACTGAATTTTTGTTTTTCTTTCGTGGATGAGTTCGTGGATGCAGACGCGGCAGCCCGTTTCGCGCGCATTTTGAAAAGCCAATGGTAGCTCGTAATTTGTTTGGGAAGCCAGTAAAGTGCATGAACTGCGATGTGCGTACAAAGTGAACTCTGTTAAAATTGTCAACGAAATCTCCGAGCTTAGCTCCATCAAGAAGATTAAATCCGCATAAATTCCTCGCACATGATTGCAGTTAGTAGAAATCAAAGGAAACGTTATGAAGGACTACAACAAAGAATGCACGACGTGGCAGTCGTGCCGTCCTCAGCGAAGACTGAATTCTCCTGATTGAACAACTTAGCGACGTTCTCTGAGCTGAAATCACAATTGGTTGAACGAGAGGAAAAACCAACAAGAAGGATGGATGAAAACAACAAATCGAAACACAAAGACTGGAAGGGGATTGGTACTGGCGGTCAGGATTGCTCGCTCCGTTTCCTTTCGGCTCAAGTTGTTTGTTACCACGGATCGGAGTATTCATGAACGTCTGCTGTTGCTGCTAGTCCTGAATTCGTTAGTTCCTCGACGATGTTGAGCTCTGCTTACAGTTGATGTCCGAATTGTGCAAGGGCTCGTGAAAACAAGCGGGAAACGTGTCAATGAGGTAGTGTAACAGACTCGCATGTTGTTGTGAAAAATACGCAGCAGAAGAGAATTGAGACTCGCATGCATTTTTTCTTTCATGTTTATCATGACTACAAACCAGGATACGTCTTTGTCCGATTTGACGAATTCGATTATTGTTGCGGTCAGGAGTATCATCATTTGCCAGGTAACACGTTTGTTAATTTCTGCGCCGTAAAAAATCCTCAGAAGTAAAGATAACAGGGACATTCAGCAGAAAAATCAACATCGTCATCGAATCAAAGCGTGGAATCATTTGGTCCAATGGCATCCCGGCAGTAGCGGGGCCGTACGCCTTCTAGTGGGGCCGTACGGCTTTTCCGGCCCGCAGAGCGAGGCGTACGGCCCTCATACGGGACTTTTTTCATATGGTTCCAAGGAATGCGCGCGGGTCCGTACGGGTCATAGATAACACGCATTTTTCCAATTAAATATTCTTATTCCGGATTGATCCCAAACGAACGCGCCCTAAGTACCTTTGCTCATACACGAAATACGCCTAGAACAAAAAGATGGAGATAAAGTGAATTTTTTAAGTGAGATTTTTCCCGCGATTTTTCCAAGTAAGAACGGCTTTCGTGCGCTAGTATAAGAGAAATAGGAAGAGACAATAAAGTGAGAGTAGTTGATATCTTTTTTTAAGAAGTACAGCATTATACATTTTTGCATTGAATAGAAACACAGAAAAAAATCCGAACTCCAGATGGGATTATCGCGATCGAATTCCATCTGGAGCTTGGATTTTTTTCCGAGTTTCTATTCAATGCAAAAAATTATCATGCAGTAAATTATGTAAAGTAAATATTGGCTTTTCACTTTTCGAAGTCAACCTTATAATATTGTCTCTTTAACTAAAGAAAACCACTTTCAGAAATTACTTTTTATAACAAAAATGAACTACATCTTTGAACATAACGAATTGTCTTTATTACTTTTTGCTTAATATATTTTTGATAACTAAGGAATTATTTATTCAAGTTGTTAATTTCTTTTCTCGTGTTCAGATGGAAAAATTATACGTTTCTGCGTCAATTTGTAGAAGATTATTCTTCAAGAAGATTTTTTGGATATCTTTTTTTTAAAATATTGTAAAGCGTTTGTAATGTCAAGGAAAAAGAGCTGTAAAAATGCGTTGTTATTATAACGACAGTATCACTTACTTATTTAACAGCCTTTTTCCCATCTATTTTTTTTTTTAGATTCGTATGCCTGCTGTGGGCAATGCGGTCCAACTTCTTGCAAAGAGATTTATGACCAGTACAAGTAAGTAATGGAAAAAAAATGAAAAATGCTTCAACCTGTCAACAGATCAGACCAATGTTTTAATGTTTTGTTTCTATTGATTTTGAAGGCCAAACGAAAACAAGGCATACATGCTCCAGATGGATTCTGGGAAGCTTCCTATTTACTGTAACATGAATGGCGCAGGCCTTGGCGACTGTGGAGGTGGGGGATGGACGCTGGTCATGAAGACTGACGGCGCTAAGGTATTTGAAATGCTAATTAATATTTTTTCTGAAGGTAGATTTGATGTAATTCGACTTTATTGACATTGGGACCCCTGAGGGTAGAAAAAGAGTACTTTTATAAGGTTAGTTAAACAAGCATTTGAAAATTTGTTCTTGCGAAAAATGAAGATCGATCCAGATTCAAAATTCCAACAACAAGATGTATTAAAGTACGTTGAAAAATAGAACAATTTAGTTGGCATCTATTAGTTGTCAGGGTTCTTTCTGTGGCATAACAATGTCAAAATCACATAAAGGAGCATGATAAGCACTTTTAATGGCAGAAAAAACAACACAGAAATCATAGGAAAGCAAAAAGAAGTACATATGGTCAAAAATAGAAAATATTTGAGCTGCGACTGGCCGCGCTGTATCGAGTTAAAAAAAACTGTGGCTTGGTAGCTAGAATTGTGAACAATAACCCTTTAAACATCTTCCCTTTAATGAAGTAAATTGTTTTTTATGTTTAAATAGCTGCAGCGACATTGAAAACAGAAAAGAGTGCATTCGGCTATAAATCAAAGTTTTTCAATGGTTCTTTCCAAGAATTTATCGATTTTTAACTGTATCTTGCAGAAAACGTTTCATTACGATTCACCCTATTGGACCAATAAGAAGGAATATGGAATCCCTGAAGGCGAGACAGGTTTGGACAATGAAGAGACCAAGCTACCAACCTACTGGAACACACCCTTCACTAAGATCTGCCTCGGAATGAAGTTCCCAGGAAAAGGAACCGATTTCATTGTTATTGACAAGAAGGCTAGCTCGCTGTATGCCCTGATTGCCGATGGCAAGTACCGGCCCACCTCACTCGGTCGTGACATGTGGAAGGCGCTGATTGGTTCAGCTGCTAATCTGCAACCCAATTGCAACAGGGAAGGTTTTAATGCAGTGAGTGATAAGGCCGATATATATTCCAGAGCAAGAATTGGTATCGCGTCCAATAATGAAAACGAATGCGTGTCCTGTGACTCGAGGATCGGGTTTGGTACAGGAGGACATCCCGACGACTCCGTCACCTGTGGAAACGTGGCTCAACCCACACATAGTCACCCAGGCACATTCGTAAAGGCAATGGGATACATCTTGGTTAAATAAGAAAAACTGAACTAAGGTTAAGGTTAAATTAGAAACTGGGCACAAAGCTTAGCATAAAGAAAGATTGTATGAAGTGAGGTAGATGTGTAGGTAAATAACAAAATAAAATGGGTAAAATAAAGTGGATTTAAGTTCACTGACGAATTACTTTTGCTTTGATTTATTGCATTTTATGAACCTTTCGTACTTATTGTATTGTCTTTTTTTCCCTCCTTGTCCATTACAGAAGTAGCGTTGCGTGAAGACCAGATTGACTTAAAAAAAATCACTTTTTTGGATAACAAATCTTCATTACAATTGCAATCCCTCTTGTTCGATTCCCTATCTCGAAGTTTGTTTGACATTCACCCTTCCGTGAACTGTAAATATTTAAAAAAAACATTGCAAAGGAGGGTTACCGGGTTACACGAAAAGTGAATATATCTTCTCTTTTTTTAACTGTTTCTATAATGTAGATTTTATTCAAAGCCCTGTTCCTATCTGCGTTTAAAAACAGAGCAAAACTATCTCTTGCCTTTTGGAAGGCAACTGCATTTCGCATATAAAGGACTAGCAATCCAACTGATCTTGGGTTATTGTAAAAGAGGGACTGAAAGGATAGAATGGGAACTGAGATTTGGACAAATTTTCACTGGGAAAATGTGATTTAGATCACTGGGACCGGGAATCACGAACATAAAAGCAATAAAACTGGGAACGGAATTGGGAAAACTTTGGGAAACAATTGGCTGGACCCTCTTGTAGCTGGAATAATTCCTTTATCAATTGCTGTGATTCCCGCTGGGTATTTGCGCAACTGAATATCACAAAACAAAAGCTTCAGAAAATTGGCCATGGATCGGAAGCAATTGTCATAATTTGTGAAGCGTGCTCGTACGCGCGTACGGATTGGCGTTGGGAAACTGTATCCTGGATCAACTTTCAAATGCGTTCAAGATTATGCCATGAATAATGGTTCTGTGTTACGCAAAACTTTCAGTATGTTGTAAACAAGTTTCAATAAGCTTGGATTTAACATCCTCGACATCTTCGACACAAATATTAGTTCAGGTCTGGTTGATTGCTTTGTTACCCGCGAATTGCGAAACGACTTCCAAGGAATAATTTCAAAAGTTCATTCAAGGTTATACCAAAGTTTTTGTTGTAGTTTCTAAACATCTTCAATATTAGTTCAGTATGATCAATTGCTTAGTTACCAACAATTGCAAAACTACTGTCAAAAGCAGTTTCGTAATTTTTAAAAGTCATTCAAGGTTATCCGCCTTTCAATAACTCCCTTAAAATAACATTTTTGGCGTAAACATTAGCCCAATTCTCAACAATAGCTTTCCTCCTGGTAATTACAAAACCACTTCTAAGGGGCAGTTTCATAATTTTAAAAGTGTGTTCAAGGTTATCGAGTAGATTACTGTTTCTGATCAATTAGTTTGTTCCCGCGTTAACAGAACGTAATTCTTGAATATTAGACTTAATTATTATTATTAATAATGGACGGGTTTTTTGCATGAAAAAAAAATATATTTACAAATCGTTTTCTCCTTAGAGTGTTTCGTGACTCTGACTTGTCTGTTTGTCACGAGAGAGATAAAACAGAAGTGTTTCATTGTCTACTATTTAATTGTATCTGATGGTTAAATCAAGCTTCTCACTATTAAAATGACAACCAATTGTGTGAAGAAGTCCACAGATCTCCTTCCAAGTCAACTGACCAAACAAGATGGTAACATTAGAACACAAAAACGTTTTCAAAACCTCCTTTCACGATCACACATTGCGTGATCAGTAAAACATGTTTCTACAGCAACCGCTTTAATCCTTTATACAGCTGGACTGGACTAAGGAACTGGAACAATAGACCTAAAGATGCTTTGTGCCTTACTAAATATATAAAAAAAACGCTCTCGTTGTGCATTTTCATCTTAGCCAGAGTTAAAATAAGACGATAGCATTCAAACTATATCTCAAGAACAAGAACAGTGTGATACCTCGTGCAATGCATCAGAGGACAGCTGCAACCTTCATAGCATTTTTGCTAGTTTCGTTTTCACTGGGTAAGTTCCGAATTCATTTTTAATTAGCTTCTTTCATTATAACACTTTATTACCATCGTAAAACTAGACTCACACGCGATTTCTTCAGTGATATCAGAGTGGCAAAATTTCTGAAACTACCTTATTATAGGAAATTAACGCGTCATGAAATTAACGCGAATTTCAAACATTCGCGTTAATTTAAGTCGCGTTAATTTTTGTTAACGTTAATTTCCGCACCGTTAATTAAGTGGAGCGTTAATTTCCATGACGTTTATTTCCATTTTTTTGGCTCCAATTTTTCGTTACAGTCCAGATGTTCTTAATTCTATGAAAAAGCATTATTTTATCTGCCACTATCATTGATACTGCGAAGAACGCTCAAAGTGGAAAAAGTACCATGAACACTGTTTTTCGTTTAAGATTATACGCCTACAAGTGTTGAAATAAACTTGTTCCTGTTGTGTACGTCGCGTTAATTTCCTTCATTTTGAAATGTTACCCCCTCTTTCGCGTTAACTTCCTTTATTGGGAAGTAATTTTTCCTTCAATTCGCGTTAATTTAAGTCGCGTTAATTTCAAATGCTTTAATTAACACGAGCGTTAATTTCCTATAATAAGGTAACTTGTACCATCAGTGCTTTGTTTAATCCAGGCCTTATATAAAACGATTCATTTTAAATGTTTCTCCACAATCATTCGGACTTTGACACCAAAAAGTCAATCTTCTGTTGATAAATGGGCCTTCCTTTAGTTGACTGAGACAGACTGTTGTTGCGCGATAGAATATTATAGTGACAATTCAGTTAGAAAAACTTAAAAAGAAAGTATGGTCGTAACAACTGGCTAAAATGCTCGACACTTTCATTTTATTTCTTAAGATTTTTTCTCGTGAAGAAAAACGTTTTTCTCGTTATACATGCATTGCTCTTTAATCCATTTAAAATTTAGTAATGTACGTTTCTTTTCATTCGAATTTAATAAGATTACACATTTAATCTAGTTCGTTTTGTACAAGCGTTTTCGCGGGATGTTCTTTTTACAAAAAAAACTATTAACTTACGTTATGAGGATCATTGATAGATGTAAACCTTTTTCCTAATCCGTGCTTTATTATTTCAGCAAAGGAAGTCTGCTATACCAAATATGGATGCTTCAATGACAATCCACCCTTTGACGACCCCTCGGTTCCTCTACCCCAGCCCCCCTCGGCTATTGGGATAACTTACAAGCACTTCACTCGAGCTCACTCTGCAACACCGCGGATCATAGATGATTCTGACGTCACAAAATTGAAAGTCTCTGGCTATGATGATGCTAAAACCACTATTATTATTGTCCATGGGTTTAATGGTAAGTAATACATATTTACAAACTTGTTGCTTCAAAGAGTAATCATTATGATCTAAAGGAGAAAGTCAGAATGCATATTATGTCGGAAATTAGTTAAAAGCTTTGAGATTTTTCGGGTTTTTGTCTTGAATTCCTACAACAGTCTTTCTCAAAATAGCCCTCTTCTAGTGTAGCAGCACTCGTAAGCTTGTAATTCTACTGGTCCACTAATGTAGGACCGTGTAGCAGTTGCTATTGATTTGAGGACTACAACGGCAGACATTGTTCTTATTTCGCACCCTGCATTTAATTGAATTTAAATGTAATTCATTATATTAATTTCTAGAACACTCACGTGCACCCTGGTTGGACATGATGAAAGACAAGTTGTTAAAACGCGACGATTTCAACATAATCATCGTTGATTGGTCGATCGGCGCAAAAGCCCCTTATGAACAGGCAGCAGGAAATACCCATATGGTGGGGGCTCAGATGGCAGAACTGATAAGGTTCCTAGTCAGCAGCACTAACGCGACTTACGAGTCATTCTATTTTGTGGGATTTGGTCTTGGCGCTCATGTCGCTGGGTTTGCCGGGAAGAAAATTGTGAAACTTGAAGGAACAACACTTGGACGAATAACAGGTATGAACAGAAGTGCACAACATCACGTATATGACCCTTTGGTCAAATATATATTTATATTTCATGTTAGAAGCCACTTAGTATCACTTACAAATGCCGAGAGGTTAATTTCTCGTACGCGTTACAACATCCCTATAGTAAAACTTATTCCCCATCAAAAAATGCACAGTTACGCAAGTGTAAAATCATGTTGATCGAAATTGGGACACAGATGACTTGTGACGCATGTAGCTATCTTCTGAAGCCGCATTTTACAGCTCCAGTAGTATCAAAGACAGATTACTAAAAAACAATTGGCTTTCTGGGTGGAAAAGGCTTTGGGAAGGAAACGAGCCCAGCCTGACACAATCCAAAGGGTCCAACTCACTTGTCTGCCAGCAACCGCCCGACATATCGGCATGGTTGGAAGTCTTATAGACTTCTGGCAGGCTCATCGTTTTAGGAAAATAAGTCTGAACAGTCTGATATGTCTTTTATTTTAGGATTGGATCCATCAGGCAAGTATTTTGAGGCCGCGCATCCTGACGCTAGGCTGGACTCGAGTGATGCGCAATTTGTTGACGTCATACACTCAGACTCAGAAGACAATGGTTTAGAGCAACCATTGGGACATATCGATTTTTATCCCAACGGAGGCGAGGAACAGAAAGGGTGTGGCGTGTTGGGTGGTAGGAACACTTATGTTGTGTTTGTTTATCTAAAGGAGGAGGGGGGAGGGGGAGATTTAATAACTATAGGATGTTTTTCATGTGTTTTGGCACTATTCGTTCATTTTCTTTTTAAGTTTTCTGGTTGCAGAAGAAGGTTCCGTAATATTTAATGGAGCTTTTAACGTATTTTTCTAAAACCATTATGAAGGGAAAAGGGATGGAAGATTACTTGTGATAAAACAAAAAAGCAAAAACGAACAGCTGTATTTAATAATCAATAAAAGAACAACAAAATAAACTGCCATCAACCCAAGGTGCTTTTCCGTGTAGATAGTCTATTTAGTAGTAGCGTGTAGTATTTTATTACGGATTTCATCCTCATCCATTGTTACAAATATTTCACTTAAAGGGACCGTGTCGTGGATTTTGGCCAAACTTAGGCATAGGAAATAACCATCAAATTTGTTTAAATATAAAAAATAACCTCTTGAAAAAACAGTAAAGGAATATTTAAATAACACACCAAATGCAAAAGAAGGTACTGATGGCCAAGATTGAAACGGATTTCGATATGGGTTTTTGAAATATGGTCCGGCGGAACAGTTTTCAAAGTTAATCTTCCACCCCTTATATTATATTAACAAATGAAACCTTTAGTCAAACCCATATCTTTCCTTTGCTTTAATAAGAAACCGATTGAAAGCAATTGAAATTGTGACGTGTAGGGTGTTTTATTTCAGTCGGTAATAACAATTGGTTCATGCTTGCTTTAGCGTGCGTTATCGCGATATGGTACATAAGGGGCGTTTGGAGAGCACGAAAGAAGCATTAGAGTCTAGCTTATTTTGTGCTCTCCAAACCTCCCGCTGCACCATTACT
>NC_135771.1:23894222-23910225 GCF_052425735.1 Oculina patagonica
GGATTGTCATTTGAAAACGTTTGCAAAGAGTTCGAAAGAGTTCACCTTCCCGGAAATGAATTTATTAGTCATTTACCTTGCCTTAATGGAAAACGGTAGGTGTTAAGTTGGCGGCATTCGTCGCTACGACATGCAGTGTTTTGCCAAATTTATACGTATTTTTGTTTTGTCAACAAAGCCGCTCAACGCTTATGTTCTTATGCCTTGATGAGCCAGTGATTTCTGAACTCAGTGACCACGGTCAAGCAGAATATTTTTGTATTGAATTCCGTTTCTTGATGCCTCTGTAACCGTCTTAATTGATTCATTTAAGTACTCACGAGTGTGTTGTATTTGTCCGCTGCGTAACATATTATATTTTGATCGTTAGATAAAGCAAATCAGATCAGTTCAGATTAAATCAGTTCCGTAAAAGAATATAGCCTGCAGTCGATTAACTTCTCATTTATTTGTCTCAAGTTTTCAACAGTTTACTATTAGAACAATTTTATACCCTGTAATCCTTTATTGAAGCGATTTTTCTTTCACAAATTCATGGCCTCGACAGAAACTTTTCCGCATGACTTAAACCAAAGTGTAGTGACGTCACCGGACGGCATTAGGGCCAGATGTGTTCAGACGTCCCTTCTGGGGAGTAGGCGACCACAAAGGGATGTCTGAAATTCAGGATAGAATTTACCCTGCTTTGATTGGTTGTTGTCCCTATGATTGACATAGGAAGCTACATGGCAAGAATCACGTTTTGAGAAGCACGTTCACTTAAGGTCGCGCAGGACCCTTGCTCATTAATATATTCATTAGCCAAATTTCTTGTTGGAGTGCTATCTTGTAAAGCTTTAATTCACTACATTTTGAATATCGATTCCTCTAAAATTTAATAAGGATATTCAGGGATGATTCAATTAAATCATGATTGTCCTTTTACTGAGAGATGACCGTTGTCTGTGATGTTACAAGCCCTTAAAAGTTTAACTGAAGATAATGCGATTTTGTGTCCAAGTTTTCAGCTAGCACAGCGCACCAAATTAAATGATTATATAGCCTAGTGATAAATCGTAACTTCTTTTGTGCTCCCACTAGAACGAAATTTTCGATTTCAAATATTGCTTCACGTTAATGGCTTGTAAGAGAGTAATATATAGATTTAGGCAAGCCTAAAAGCGGAGCTCCTCAGTTATTTCTCCTTGATAATTTTTTAGACTGATTTTTTTATTCATGTTATTTTCTTTATATATGATATGTATCCCTTTCACCATGGACAACAGCACCAAATAAGAGTTAAAAAGTTGATCAATCAAAAATATCATTAGTAGTCTATGCATAACCTTCTAAAGATATACTCGCAACTCTCAAAGTTAAACAAGAATAAAGAAAGGGTTGCTCTTAGTCTAGAACATATCCATACCCCCATCATAACTGGTATGTTACAGCTGTACATAGCATACAATTGGAAAGTTTTGCATGTAGCTTCCCCCTCCCCCAAATGGGGCCCCTATATGATGGAATGGTGACGATGACAGTCTTTTATTATTGCCTAACACTAAAAATAACAGCTTCCTGTTAGCAAACTGGAGTAAAAGGTAGTGGCAAGCAAAATATTGACATTCTGTCATTCTGCAAAATAGGGTCCCCCAAAACGATAAGACCTTTTTCCTTTATATGAATCCCTTTCCCCTTTGCTTAATTACATGTAAACTTAGCAAAAATTCTGGAGAGGCATAAATACTGTTTGTTAGTTCTAAACTCAGGTATAGATTGCTTGGCAAAAATTTTACCATGCCATTTTACCATACATTAAGAGATGATGAAATGTGTATCTCATTATCATAATTACTGTTCTTTGCAGCGTGCGCACTGGGAATTAAATGTTTAGGTAGCAGGATGATTTTTTATGTACATGATTGTACCTTATCTGGCTTTATTTCATTAACTTTAAAATTACAACTGTCTTTATAAATAAATTGTATTCTACACACAGTACATTTTTACATACAATGCAGAAAATAATATAATAATCTGATTGTTCATTTATCTCTTGCTGTGTCTGCAACTCTGTGGAAATTCTGCTACTCGTGTTATTAAACCCTGAAAAGGCAAAAAGGACATAAGATTTGTTGATGATCATTGGCATCAAATGGATGTTTATAATTTTAAATTAGCTTAAATTGTTCAGAACAATCTGCAGATGCATAAAAAAGAGATGTATTTTTCCAATTTTTGCCTGGACCAGGGACTGTGTTGGGGGATATGTTCAGAACCCAAAAAATCCTTTGACCTACTGAAGGCATAAATAGTGCTATCAATAAGACCTGGCACATGAATGAGCTTTGGTGGGTGTTTTGGGGTGAATCACTGGCTAAAATTCATGATTTCCCTATTAAATGAGGTGTCTTAAGACTCTTACATTGCTCTCCGACAGGTGCTGTTGAAAGCACTGTGATTAATTCCATGAAAGCTTACATATTCTCCCCTTTCTTAGCGTAGCTAAGAAAACACTAAACTGGCTCATCAACAAGCCCAACTGGCTTTTCTGGCCTAAGCAGCTCTAAAAGTTTATCAACTTTTTGTTTTCATGCGAAATTTCAGCTGTGTTAAAATTCTATTTCTATATTCGCCTAGTACCACAACAAGACAATTTATGTTAAGTTAGGGCTTAAGCTTACATGTAGATATTAAGGTTAGCTAATAACAAGCAGAATTTGAACAGGTCAATTTGCACTTCTCCCACAAAATCATTACAAGTATTCCAGTAATTTGTCGGGTCAGGCAGCAGATCTTGTTGGGTTTTTTGCCCTCCTACCCCTACCTCCAGGGGGGTATTCCGGCTTGTAAATGACGGGGATGATCGAATGGAGGCAAAACTCAGGACCCCAAAAAATCCCTAAGTCTTCTGACATACCCAAAAAAATCCCTGGGTCAAAAATAAACCTAAAAAAAATCGCTTGTCAAATTACCCCTAAATTGCCAATTTAAATACTCGAAACTCATCGTTTCTTCGTAGTGGATTTTGTTTGTCAAAATGCCTGTATGTGCATCTCCATTTTGCTCAAACGGAGCTCCAAGAAATACAAAAAACAAGGAGTTTAGACTATTAAAATATTCCCGCCAAACTTCAGGCTGAGCTCTTTGATGTCACGCATACATTACCAGCTCCAAGATGGCGGCGTTCAGCTGTCGAGTTTTAAGAAAGATTTTGTAGGGTTATAGCGAACGTTGGAAGCTGAAATTTTGGAGAATGACATATCTTGGTGTAAACTTTTTATTGGTGTAAAGAAAATAAATGGCCATTCTAGAGTGAACTTCTCCTTTAAGGAAACATAAACTACCAAGCAGTTAAAACACCTATCATTTCTTAAACCCCAAAATTTTACACTTAAAAAACAAGTTTCATGCACTAATGTAGATTCACATAAACTAAACTCTGTCACAGAGCATTTAGAGAAATAAAGGTATAAACTGACACTAATGTAATACTTACCTTCATCATCACAGACATTAACTGCACCCCTTGAATTCCTGTTTTCCCTCACTATAAAAACAAAATGTTTGCATATCAAAAACCCATAAAAGGTATGGAAATCCTAATATAGCAAGTTTTAGAAATGCAACAGATTTGCTTATATAAAATTAATGATAAACTCAAACTGCCTCTTACAACCTCCATAAATACCTGTCACTCAATTAACCTCATAAAGCTTGATGTACATTTGAATGTAGATGTATTTTAAATTTGCTTTAAATGATATTAATTCTCCTCATTGCAGACACACTGGAAAAGTTGAAAATTTACATAGTATGTAAATAACATGTAAATAACATGTAAAGACACTGTAAAGGATGATTTACATAGTTTTTACCCTTTTACATGTTCTTCTCAAAACATGTCAAAAACATGTAAATATTTGAAGTAAAACATGTAAAAACACAGAACATCATGTAAATTTCCCGAACGAAAGACCACGGACCATGTAAATAACATGTCAATTTATGCGATCAACACTGTAAAAAGCATGTAAAAACATTTATAGCTGATGCTTATAAATAGACTGAACATGTAAAAACCATGTAAATTGACAAAGGGGGCCTGTTTGGAAACATGTAAAAACCATGGAAATTGACAAAGGGGACCTGTTTGGAAACATGTAAAAACCATGTAAATTGACAAAGGGGGCCTGTTTGGAAACATGTAAATTGACAAAGGGGGCCTGATTGAAACATGTAAATACCCTGGAAATCGACAAAGGGGGCCTGTTTGGAAACATGTAAATACCCTGGAAATCGACAAAGGGGGCCTGTTTGGAAACATGTAAATTGACAAAGGGGGCCTGATTGAAACATGTAAATACCCTGGAAATCGACAAAGGGGACCTGTTTGGAAACATGTAAATTGACAAAGGGGGCCTGATTGAAACATGTAAATACCCTGGAAATCGACAAAGGGGGCCTGTTTGAAACATGTAAAAAACATGGAAATTGACAAAGGATGCCTGTTTGGAAACATGTAAAAAGCATAGAAATTGACAAAGGGGGCCTGTTTGAAAAATGTAAAAAACATGGAAATTGACAAAGGGGACCTGCCTAGCCCCTGTAATTAAAATGAAGAACAGAATGCCTGGCACTGTTTTCTTTTATTCGTCTAGAACCTTTTCTTGATACTATCCTAACTACATTCATTTTCAGTACGTCAGTGCATATATTTTTCCAGTTAATAATAATACATACAAATGATTTTATACCCCATAAGTAATAAAGTTCGTCTGCATGTATCTTGCAATAAAGCATGTATATATAGCTTGGAATATTCTTTATAAATATAATAAAAATTAGCATTTCATTCAAAATAAAATGATTTAGATCGTATAGTTTTGTATAGTTTTTTCAGTTCAAATAAAGCAGTTTTACTAGTCAAAAATTGCTGATACCAATTATTTCAACTTCACATAATCATTATGGAAAACAATAAAGATTAAGATAAATTTATGCATGATTAATTGATAGAACTGTCTAATAACATATCAGTGACTTCATTTCCAAATAGTAATAATACTACTCCTCTATTGCAAAGGCCCACTTTGATCCTGCATGTTGCACTGGTGTTTGCTTTTCTCTTAAAAAAGCCAATCTCTTTTGCTTGGCATGTGCCCCGATTTATCCTATGTTCCTCTACTGAAGTGTCTTCATGCACTCAATATGAAGTGAATTATGCATTAGCTTAGCATATGTATGAAAATGTACCATATCATGAAAGACATGTATTGTAGGATGAAAATGAGCCTTTAAAAGTTATACTATGGGTAAGATATTGATCACTTTTATTAATAGGCGTAAATGGTCTTTTTGAATAACCGCATAAAATATACTTTACAGTAACTGAAGGGTTGGAAATGAAACCATGGTATTTCAGGATTAAATTTTTGTTGAATGTTTTTCTTTTGCTTCAATTCATGTAATGTTTGGCACATGATTTTGCTTTCAGCCCTTCAGCTACTACCACAACCCTTCCATATCATAAAACTATGAAATCAAACGAATAATAAACATTGCAGAACCTTTTGCACAATGATTTTGAACACTGAACAGCCAAGTTCACACTAGCCTGCGAGTAGGCTCACCTTAGAGCACGCATGAGAACAACATTTACGTGGCAAAGCCGCGAGTGAACCTGCATCAACCTCTGCTAATTTTTCACTCCCACCCCGAAAACCGCAGGAATACTGACAAGCCAATTTAATTTCAAAGAAAGTAGAAGTTTGACAGGAATGTTGACAAGATATGACATTCATTGAGATATGAAATTTACTGGTGCCTCTTCACCAGTCTCCTCCCCACCATATTGCTGTGCCGGCCAGTCGTGAGTGCCCCAAAGTATATTTCGTGCCCCAAGGTGAGCCTTCCCGCAGGGTAAGTTCAAAGACCATTCATTGCTAAGCTATGTTAAAATTGTCCCAAAAAAATGCCTTGAATTTAAATTGTACAAAAGCTGATTTTCATCTTTGCTCGGTCGCTCTCGTTGTACATTTACAAGACCTTATTTTTAACTTTTCCTACCTACAGAGTGGGCGCTTATTTGAGGTTGGGCGCTTAATCGAATAAACACTTAATTGTGAAAGTACAGACCTAAGACTGACACTGATGTAGAATAATTCTTCACCTTTAACAGTGGTTATTTGGCAAATGGTTTGGGTTCCAACCCTTCAACTACTATCATAGCACTACAATTGATAAAAAAGCTATGGCATCAAATAACCATAGTAGAACCCCTTGAATAATGATTTCGAACACTGACCAGCCTAGGTTCACTTAACACATTTATCACTGTAATTGTCAGGCTTTGTTAACATGGTCCTATTTAAAAACTGCCATGAATTCAAATAATTTGTACAAAAGTAGAACAAAACTGATGGAATAAATTTCCACCAGAAAACCACACGACATGTACATGTATGTACACCAACTGAACATTCAGCAAGATGCTTCATTGTGATGGTACAGACTTGATACTGACCCCGAGGTGAAACGATTTTACACCTTAACCACCTCTGGTTATTGCCACCTTTTTTAGTATTTGTATGTACAAGACTTCATCAGTGAAAGTGGTAGAGCCTTCTTTAACCTAACAACAAATTATAAAGAATCATTAGGAATGACATTCTGGTTAGATCAATGTTGTGGTTAAAAAATTTTCAAACCAATTTTTACTTTTCACTGTCTCATTTCTTAATATTATCTGAAACAAAAGAAAATAAAAATCAAAACCGGTTTGAAAAATTAAAGCCAACAAAGAGTTGAAACCACAACATCACCACTTCTGAACCTGCACATTAGGGACTTCAAGATAACTGGGAGGGCTGACCTTGAGAACAGCTGACAGGAAGTAATTTTTTACATGCAGACATTGCTCCATGTACATTGCCATCCAGTTGTTATCAAGGACGCGAGAAGTAGAGTTTTGCAGTCCACTGGTTGCACTCAAATATAAACTTTACACAAGAATAAAAGACCTTATGGTATCACAAAATTCATAAAAATATGCACATGTACAATTGAACATGTATTTTTTAAGCACTCCACAATGCACATTTGGACATGTAGGAATTTGTACTAGACCAGCTGTAAATGTACATGTAGCAAATTTCCTACAAAGTTGATTGCATGGTAAGCTATACTCATGACCACTGGACCACAGTGGCCAGCTGCCAACTGTCAGAATGTTTAAAGTACACTTTATGTTACCATTACCACTATTAATTATTTTAAGGCTAACCATAACATGCTAACCAGAGTTTTAAAATTTAGGGCCACACAAAGTGCTGTTAAGGCCAACTGGAGTGCTATTTAGGCTACATTGTAAGTGCAATGCTATTAAGGCTAACAATGGTGCTACATGTACAGTGTACATGTAACCCCGATATAACGATATGCCAAGGGGGCAGTAAAATTATATCGTTATATCAAGGAATCGTTATATCAGGGTGCTGTCCTATACATTTTATTTTTGCCGGGACATAACATATTCATCGTTATATCGGGAATATTGAAGATCGTTATATCGGGGTTCCACTGTATTGAGGTTAAGTTACCAGGTTGTTATTTCGGCTAACCTCAGTCCTATTTGGGCTTACTGCAGTGCTATTCGACTTACAGAAAAAAGCCTTTGACTGCAGGTCATTAAGTCTACATTGGATTTAAAACTTTGATTAGCTGCTAGTCATTGAGACATAAATTGAGGCTTGTACTTACATGCCACTCTTGCTATCAACCCTTTCATCTGAAAATAATAACACATCCAAACAATTCAATGTCATTTGCTGACTCAATTAGAAAGTCACTTCAGTACTCCCGACGTAACCAATTGAACATTCCATATTCAAACCCCATCGAACACCAATGGTTGATTGGGTACGGTACATGTAATTGCACATAACCGTACTAAAATTAAAATTTGGTCGATCCAACAAAATGGAATGTTTGATTACGAACTCTTGCTTGTTTGTATATTATGCAGACATTTTGTATGGTGCACTACTGCCTATGTTTTGTTGTTGTTGTTTTTTTATTTATTTATTATTTTGTTTTTACTACTGCCTATGTTGCGGTGAATGAAATGGTGCAAGTTCTGTTTAAGTAGAAAAAAATGTTCTGTTTGAGTCTTATGGTGACTACAAGGCAGAAACCATTTCCTTCCCACCACTATAAAAAAGTAAACAAAAGTGCATACAGTTGAACCTCGCTAATTCGAACTCGGTTATTTCGAATTCCCCGTTAATTCGAACTAAAACCCGTTTCCCTTGGATTTGCCCTTAAGTCATTTACTATCGGCTATTTCGAACTCCCGCTATTTCGAACAATTTTTTTTTTCCCCTGACGGTTCGAAATATCGGGGTTCAACTGTATATCAGTATTTAACTGTTGTTTCGTTCTCTTATACAAAATATGTATAAACAAACATTGACACTCGGTTTAATAAGTCCTGCATGTTTTACTTATCAAGAGATGGATTCCGAACAAAGTCGAATCACATTGAGTTTGGTTGTGTTAGATTGTGTATGATTGGTTCCCCGGGGTATCCAATCCAACAATATCGAACCAAAAATCAATCGAACCCAATCGAACACCAATCGTTCGATTGGGTTTGGTAATCGAACAAAATCAAACATCTATTTTGCTGTGAGTCCGATTTTCGAACCAATCAAACATAATCAAACACAGTCAAACTCAATCGGGTTTGATCTAGTTCTGAATCTTTCTCTTGATAAGTAAATCACGCAGGACTAATCAAAATCAACTTTTATTGAATGGAATAAATATAAAAACCTCCAAATATCGAACTGAATGTCAATGTTTAGTAAAATATATTTGGTAGAAGAGAACAGAAGGACGGTAAAATAACTGAAATGCACTATTGTTTACATTTCTTATTAGAAGGAAGGATATGGTTTCTGCCCTGCAGTTTTTACCGTTACACTCAAACAGAAGTTGCACCATTTCATTCACTGCAACACAGGCAATCAGTGTGTTCAATATGTGAAGAATCATTATAGGGAGCCAAAACGCTGCCGCCATCAGTCTGTCTTAGCCCTCGAGGGCGGCCAAAAGCGACGTTGACAGGAGAAGAGCAATTTCCAGCATAACAATTACATTGGAGGAAGTGCTTACTATCAACATGGATGACAAAAATAATAGTGAACAAGTAAAATAATTTTTTTCTTAAGATCAAAATCATCGTAATAAGCAAAAAACTTGCATGCAAAATTGACTTCAGTTTCGGACGAGAACGTTGTTCGACTGCCTCAGCTGTGGCTCTTAAAATCAATCGATATGTACGCAGTATAAATCAATTTATTATTCAACACATGCGCGCGCTGCCCAAATATGGTCAAAATGTTAACGATATCTGTCATCCGTACATAACAGATATCCTGCGATATACGTAGGTTGCAAAGATTCGTCCGAAATCTTGTAAAGCGGTCCATAATTACAGTTTTTCTTTCTGCAAAATGTGTTTCGTTGACAATTTGTTGAATAATAAAACAATTATCCTGCTCAATCTTGCGGAATATCGTCTGATTTTAGCCAACTCGGCCTACGGCCTCGTCGGCTAAGTATCAGGCGATATTCCGCGCGATTTCGCAGGATAATTGTTAAATATACGCAGTATAAACAAACAGGAGTTCGGTAAGCGAACTTTCGATTGAGTTTGATTGACCAAATTTTATTGTGAGTTTGATTTACCCAACCCAATCGAACAATAAATTGGTGTTCGATTGAGTTCGATTACCGAACATTCGATTGGATACCCTGGGAATAATCGAACTCACAGCAAAATAGACGTTCGATTTTTTTCGACTAACAAAACCAATCGAATGAGTTTGATATGCCAGGAGTACTATATAGATAAGATTGATAAATACTGCTAAATACTTTTGGTGATAATTTTAAAGCTGTTTTAGTTTGCTTTATAATTTGCCAGTTGAAAACCTCACTGAGTTTAAACTGTTGCAAATCGGCAAAATAATAATTACTATACATACAATAACATGAATAAATAAGCCTTGCACTCTTAAATTATATAAGCTGCTTATATTTTAAATAAAACATGTTGAACAGTCCTGTGTTGACATCTCTATATGCACACGCAATTATTCAATTTATTCTAACAATAACTTCATGTTTAAGAAGTGCTGAATTATACGTATGAAGTGCAAGAACAAACACGAAATTCTACATTTTGAACTTCTATTAAAATATTAAAACCAATCTCACCTAGAAGCTACATAGAGGAAATCAACCAAAACATGATTTAAACGGTCATATATAAGCTTACCTTGGAAAGAAACTTGGCTAAAACAGGCGTATTGATTGAAGATCCGGTGAAAGAAGGCTCCATGCAGCTAATTTGGAAGTTATAAGGTCTTAAAGAGAGGAAAATTGCCCTTTTTAGCGAGATAAAAGGCCTCTCAATGATCGATCTTCGAACCGTTGAACTGAGCGCCAAAAAGTACCAGAGAGGACGCCGGGATTAATTTTCGTTCGCGCCAGTGCTTCTCGGCCTTACCTCTCGACGAGGTCAAACACGGCAAACGACCAATTTTACCGCCGTTCGCGTGCAAAATTTCCTTGTCTTTAATATAAAGAAAACCAAAACGCATGTCTCGAAAAATATATAAGCCAAACTGTTGGACGCTAGCGTTTTCCCCCCACTGCTCCAGATTGTTTAAAATATTGTTAGACGAAGTCATAGTCGCCTTCGTTTTCTGCATCAAAAGGTTTTTATTTATAATCTGTTTACTTTTTGACATTAGTAAAAGATTTGTAACTAAGAGCTTTTGTAATGAGTTATGTTAAAACTGATATCAGTCGCTTAATTCGTCTTGCGCTTCGTTCATCTAGATAATTAGTAAATAATAAAAACCCATTCAGGCGGTTGCATATTGGAGGATAATGCCCTTGGCTGAAAAAATGAACAGTTGACTAAGCTTCAAAGGCAACTGTGAAATTTTGAGGATAATCTTTCAGGCAAGGAGTATTATCCTCCAGCAAGCCGGAAGGGGAAATATCTATTTTATACTTTCTTAAATCCCTCCGATTTCTTCTTCGTCGTTTGATTTCGTACCACGTGATGCGTTCTGTCTAACTAATGAATGCACGCGAAAGTTATTTGGTGGGTTACAACATGAATTAAAAGCTCATGTTTACATGTTTTCAAACAGCCCCCTTTGTCAATTTCCAGGGTATTTACATGTTCCCAAACAGGCCCCCTTTGTCGATTTCCAGGGTATTTACATGTTTCCAAACAGGCCCCCTTTGTCAATTTCCATGTTTTTTACATGTTTCCAAACAGGCCCCCTTTGTCGATTTCCAGGGTATTTACATGTTTCCAAACAGGCCCCCTTTGTCAATTTCCATGGTTTTTACATGTTTCCAACCAGGCCCCCTTTGTCAATTTCCATGGTTTTTACATGTTTCCAAACAGGCCCCCTTTGTCAATTTCCATGGTTTTTACATGTTTCCGAACGGCGCCCCTTTGTCAATTTTCCATGTTCTTTACATGATTTAGTAAAGAAATTTACATGTTTTTTACAAAGAAAGAAACTGTAAAAGTGGTTAATACATTTGACATGTTTTTTACATGTTCTTACAATTAGCGTTGTAATAAAGGACCATGTAAATCACTTTTTACAATACATTTACATGATCCGTTGAAGACTGTAAATTTCATGTAAATTTTGTTTTACAAAACTCCAACATGTAAATTTTAATTTACAAAGAATGTAAATAAGATTTACATTTTGTAAATTGTAATTTACATGTGCATGTAAATTTTCAACTTTTCCAGTGACAGGCCCATTTTAAACTTTTTTTTTATTTCAGGATCAAAAACTAACCTGCTACTCTTGTAGAAAAAACTAATTCAGGCAAAAATATCTGATAAGTCATTGCTTTAGGTTGGAAAACTATGAAAGGCTTAAAATATTGTACCAATCACAACCGTCAAGATAGCAGCACTTGCTATAGCCACAATTCCCCTCTGGTCGTCTGGGGCAAGTAGATTTTCCTGTCAAACAATTAATTTTTCATGCCTGTTTGCATAATGGGTGAAGGCCCAGGCAAGTCATGATCATCTGACTACAAGTTAATTATACAGTCACAAGTTTACTAATACACAGTGTCACATGCACTGTCCTAGGCCAGCAAAATTTGAAAACTGCTTGTTGACCACAGGGCAAACTGGAATTTTTTTCCAAGTCCTTATCATATATTATAAATGATCAATTTGGTTGTTATAACATAAAAAATGTTTATGATCTTACACATAACAAATTAGAATCTGTGCTTTTTTCTTTATTGTAATTTATAAGAATCCAGGCGGAGTCAATCAATAGAAATCTATATTGGAAATCAGTCGATACAATCGATATCTATTGATATCAATCACAAATTGATAAACGGTAATCCATAACAATAGAACTCACAGAAAAAAATTATTATCGATTGTTATCGATTGAGAAAATCGATAAAAGTCGATAGCAATCGACAGTTAAAAAAAAAAAAAAGCAATCAACAGTTATCAATAACAATCACTAATCCCAAGGAGCCCCTGGAGGTGTATGTATATTCGTTTTAAACATATTTGATGGCGTTAGTATTAAGTAAAACAATACGAAGATTGATATCGATTGCTATGGATTGTTATCGATTACCGGTTTATTGATTGTCTACGCCTGGAAAAATATGAATAAAATAATCAATTTATTCCCAGAACGGCTGTTATCAGATTATAAATACAAAACTTTCACAAAACATTTTCACTTACTAAAATAAGGAAAACTTAGCAAAGTTCTCAGCAAAAATAGCATAGGTCATTGAGAAAACTATATTTCGCTAAGGCTGTCAGCTAGCAATGTTCGACCACATTCTTACAAATTTGCAAATGCACATGTAAATTTTGATCTTGTAGTGTAACTGGAAATTTGCTCTTTACAGGATAAACAAATTTATCGCAGTAGAAGCTATCTGCTTTGAATACAACTTGTGTTTAAGACAAAACGAATGTCACTTAGGTTGTATGCCTTGTTCTGACATACATTTACCGGTTACACGAAAGAGTTCTATTAGATGGAATGCTTGTTTATAAACTAAATAACAGAAACTTTTCTAATCTGTTAAAAAGGAACACAAATAATAAGCTTAGCTTACCTTGGTTTCGAAAAGGGATTTTGTCTTTGACCGTCTTTGCTTTAAACTCAACAAGTAGCTTGGAAGCTACTCTTCAAATCCGAGGGTAAACAAATCCGAGGGTAAACAAACTAATGATGATAATGATGAATGATGACGTCCATTTCGGTCGGTCACAATCCGCTTTTCTTTGGCTGCTATCCCGGGATAAACGAGGAATACATCCAGAAATAATTTATCTGTAATAAACTGTCGTGTGCTTTTCAATCGCGGAGTCCTCTCGGTGAACTCATTCGTAAATCGGCATGTTGTGAGTTTGTTTCCTGAGTTTCAACTCTGAACCATATTCAAAATTTTGCTGTTAACCTTGCCGTTTCACGAAGGTTTAGGTATAAACCAGAATCGCCATAAGTTCAAAATAAGCAGCTTATAAATATAAATTTTATCACAGTGACTGTGATTTTATTTAGCCGAGCCAACAGCAACCAGCGCATTTCCCCAATTTCACTTTCCGCCTCATGTAATTCCACACAGAAAAGTACATGCGCCCGCGATTCAATGGTGAACTGTCACTTGGTCAGCGGTCAACTTCAAAAAAACATTCAACCTCGATATGTTCTACATCTGAGCCCGCGATATAGCCATGTGATACTGGTCAGCGGAAACCTTGTTTTGACAACTGTCAATTGGCCATAACAAAGACGTCCAATCATGTCTAATATCAAAGATGAAAGCAGTCGTTGAGAAATGATAAGACGACATTAATCATTCTCCTCCCCCTGGTCGGGTTGCCTTGTGACTCCCCTCCCCCTCCCCGAGAGTCTGTAGGCGAGCGCGGGCGTACGCACCAAATTTTTTCGACCTCCTGGGTTTACAAAAATTCTCTCGTACCCGCATTACCCATGGTGCTCCGCTCCGCGCGCTGGCGCGCGCTGGGGAGCTCCGCTAAAAATGTGAAATCTAAACTTTGAAACATGCTATCTTCATTTTGAGAAGGGAATTTAAAAATTCGCTCTAGCCAGAGCACAATAGAGTACGCCAAGTTTATGTTCCTCGCGAATCAACTCTTGAAATTCTATATAGGTGAAGAAAACTTGGACACAAAATTGCAGGATTTTCCGCTTCCGAAGACCTTCCGAGTCAATGTTTACAACAACGTGTGATATATTCAAAGCTGTGAATCTAATTATGATAATTCCCTATGTCCCAGCGCACGTGGCACAAAGCTGAGAACAACTACTAGTAATTACTTGTACAAAAGAGTTTAAAAACAAGCATTCTCGTGAATATTTCGTTTGTTGTCGGCTTCAGTCGTCCTGCAGTTCGTGCATACTCTTTAAATAAATACATACTATAATAATAATAATAACTTTATTTAACGAGGGTAAAAACACTTTACAGTTAAAAACTGAAAAACTAGTGGCCCTCATTATATTATACATAAATAAAAAATAAAAAATAAAAATGGTAATTGAAATGACTAAAAACAAAATACTAAAATAGAGTTTAACTTAAGAAATAGAGAAATGGTTGAGACCTACGTATGATTCCTTAAGGTAATTCACATAATTATTTTTAAAAAGCTTAACATTCTTACTAGATCTAATGCTAATAGGGAGCTTATACTAATGATTGCAAGGGTCCTGCGCGACCTTAAGAGATTGATATTGGTGTTAATTACGAGTGAATAAAAACAATATTGTGCTTTTAAGAGTCAACGGTTCAAAGAAAATCTTAAAAGGTTAAAAATAATTGCGTAAAGGTTATTATTCATAAATAAAAACACAAAAATCACAAATTTGGGAAAACATGCCTGTCGAAATGCCGTTGCTATGGTAACGTCAAGTTTCCGACACAACCACCTTTCCTACCAAATTATTCCAAGATAAATTTTAGATAAACTCGCAAATTCTGGTCCGGATAGGGTTAAATAATTTTAACTAACAGTTTCTTTGTAGTTCAGTTTAAATATTTTTTAATCTTCGCGAAAGAAATGCTATATTTGCCAGTTGCGACGATCGGGCGCTTTGCGACTCAGTTGTTTATACTGTGGCATGGTTAAAATAGCAAACGTTGTCGATTGCCTCTTTTCTAAATATAGTTGTTTCCATTCGACTTAGAATGATTTCTACTCGGTTTAATGGAGGGTTTCCTGTGTAGTGTCGCTGAGTAACTTTACTCGTTGTCTTTTTTTGTCATGCGCTGCGAGCTTTATTTTTTTGTAATTTCCTTACTTTCTTTTAGCCACGGGCAGGCAACCTCGTCCCCAGGTTCAATCCGTACGTACGTACGTCGCGACCCCCAAAACTCGGTTCGATGGGTTTACCAATTTTGCTTACTTATGAATGCTCCGCTTGCGCGGGAGGCTTAATTTTGTACGTGCCAACAAAACATGTGTACGCCTAAAGACGTACACGTGTTAAGCCATATCAACGAACTAAAAATGCTTACGATCATAACAAATATTTTAGCTAGCTCTTAGCCGTTTTTAACCGGTGTAAAATCCTTTCTAACGCCGTAATTGAGATGCCTCGCGATGTTACAGCACAACAACAGTGACGTCATAATTGGTGTTTTTGCAACCTCGCTGGCTGCTGCTGCTAATTTTTGTTATTTTCCTTTATAATATTTCAAAAAGAAAACTAAAAGGGATTAAAAATATGCTTTATAAAGTAAAGTGAATTTATGTTTGCAAAATATTTGCTCTCATGAAACGAAATCGGGTTTGTGCTACGAGTAAAAGGTTTCAAATTGTGTCCAATTCAAGAACAAAAACCGTTGTTATTTTACACTTTTAGCAAAACAAAGGAAAATGCTTCGTTTCAGT
>NC_135771.1:23910725-23942741 GCF_052425735.1 Oculina patagonica
GACCGGTTGCGGCAATTAGAAGTTTACAGGAGCGACTATTGTGCTCGTGGCCTCCTCGCGTGTTGATAAGCTCGCGTGTACCCAGAGGTTCCTAAAGACGCTCGCGCACGCACTCTCTTTTGAAGCTTGCTATAAGACATTGCCTTCCAGGGCCCTATTTCTTCCTTCGTCTCAAAGTATCCATAATTTTGTTTGGTGATAGAAGGACCTAAACTCGCTTTCGACTATAAATTCGGTCAATTTGATTTGTGATGTCCTTTTACCCCTCCCCCTTCCCCCGATCCACCCCCTGTAGGTAGTTGAAGAAGCCTTCATTCGCTTTCGACTATAAATTCGCTCAATTTGCTATGTGCGTCCCCCTTTTAAGCTGGTGTTCCCAAATCAGAAGTTCGTGTCAGGTAGATAGAAGAGATGGGGAAAGACAATTTTTTTAAAGCCTCTTATTTCAAGGCAAAAACAGCCCTCTAATCTTTCATTCTTTTTCCTTTTACAATGAAGAATTTCGCTGCATAGAGTATTAAGTCTTGAGCGATGAATAAGCAGAAAACGTTTTTTTTAATTAACACTTGCATTATCAACTCTACCTTAATTTACACATGGCGCAATTTGATTATTAATAAGAAACAACAAATCGGGCAATCAGAATTACTTTAGTTTACAACCGAAACAAAATATTTGATCCTGATTTAAAATCACCTGTGATTTCGATTCAAACATCGGCAACGACAAGAAGTAACAATCAAACTCCGTTATTTGGTCCACTTTTTCTAAATAACAAACCTACTACGCTAAGGTGTCATGAAGTCGGTTGCTAATTAAATGTTAATTACCAGTGTTCATTAAGTGCCTGACCATACCATGGCATATTACTTAGTAAATGGAACGTAACAGAACTGATGATGTATTAAAATGCAATGTTAAGCTAGGAAGTCAGCCGGAGTACTGTAACACGACCTGGTTTATTTGCTTGTAACTCCGTAACACTTCAGTTTCCCCAGAGTGTGATAACCATATTCAGAACTGCCGCCTGTGTCTCTAAATCTCAGCTGTTTTACTGGGAGGTGGGATTTGTCAGTCAACAAACCGCTGTCCTCACGAGGCGTTAAATCATCTTTATCGCAGTTGCATCCATCCCCGGCGTCAGCGCAGGTGCCAGTTACCCCGCATGCGCACTTGTAAGGAAAGCTGGAGTTACTTCCTCCCCAATACGTCATCTTGTCTCCATCACGTGACACCCACCAGCCATGCAAATTACCGTCGACTAATAGCTTTGAGCCATAACACTCGTACTCGATAAACTGCTCACAGTGGGTAGATATGGATGTTAGGCTTCCCAGCTGGTGAAGATCTGCCTCAGTGTAGTGGATGTCTCGTTTATAACAGCCTTGTGGGTCACATCCTCTCACGTACTTTCTGTCTTCACTGTCGTGACTGATGACTGTCACGCCAACGTTGTTCTTGTCAGTCATATCACAGTTAACAGTGAAAGGTGTCACGCCTCCTTCTCCATCAGGGTCGATGACGTAAGAACCACTTGGAGCTTTGGGATTGCACAGCTTAATCACACTGCAGCTTTTTGCTACAAGAAAAATTAAACGTGAGATAAATTTAAAAAAAAAACAAGTTAGGTTTAGAAGTTACAACTGTCTTGTGGTGCCGGGTGAATGGAGGGAGAATGGAAGGGCATCTAACTCTTGTTTTGTGTCTTTACTTAGCTTACTGTTTCTCTTCTCATTAAATGTTTCGTCGAGTGATGCAAGCAAGTCATATCATATTTCGTCAAAGGAGAATGACTCCTTTTTACCGTCCCACCTATCAGTCAATATTGAGGTCGGGTGGTACCGGTGTAATGATACCAAAATCGCACTAAGAATAATTTAAGACCCCCCCCCCCCCCAAAAAAAAAAAAAAATAATAATAATAATAATAAATAAAAATAAAAAATAAATAAATAAATAAATAAATAAATAAAAAAAGTGCTTCAGTTGACGAGCTTTGGGTTGGGAGTTCCATGCCATCAGAACTTTAACAGCTTTGTTTTGTAGCATCTGTAATTCTGATATTAGGGTATCATTATTTGTTCCTTTCAGACAACGTCTTCATATTCAAAAAGAGGTATGATTAGGGTATTGTATAAGATGACCCTGAGCATCAGAACAAGAAGACGGGCATCTCGACTTAAACACAGTTGTAAAAAGGGGATGGTTACTTTTGAATTGAACTAGTTTTCCAGTTAAACCATATATATATTTTCAGATTTGTACCTGCACATTCGCAGTAAGTTCCAGTAAATCCCAGCTTGCAGCGACATCGATAGGAGTTCAGTTCATATTCAGGAACACAGTCGGCATCGTTCTTGCAAAGCTCGCTTTCACATGGAGACTGAAAATAAAGTCAAAATCGGTTATATTATCCAACCTGTAGTTATTAAGAAGTTGACCAGCAGAAAAACGGTTTATGATCTGTTATATAAACTCTTACCAGTGGACTGTAATGATGGAATGTAGCAGTAGCTCTGTACTTGTCAGTGGCCAACAACTCACACAGATAAAGACCTTTCGAGTCAGGATACGCTGCAACGTTAAACGAGAAACACTTTGGTTCGCCAACACAAAGGAAAGCGCAATCAAACTGGTCTGCCACCATGGACGATGTTATTTTCTTCGCCCATAAGCAGTGGAAGGAATTTCGCTTAAAGTTACCGAAGGAAATGTCGCCTGTTGGGTTTCTATAAAGCGCGCTGTTTTCCATAGCGCGCATCGTTTGGAAAATAACAAACAACAGGAGTGGTAGCAGCAGCATGGCGCGGGGCTGCCAACAACAAAATGTGTTGTTTGAGGATGCAGGAACTTACGTTTCAACCGATATTATAACATGTCAGCGGTCTTGATTAATTGGTTGTATAAAAGGTTTTACTGAAACCGCAGGAACACCTTAAATTTCAAGCCATGTCGGAATATGCCAGTTATGTTAATTGACAGATAGATTTTTACGCAACAGTGGAAATTTGTCAACGTACGTTTTTTAACGCACGTTTTACGTACGTAAATATTTACCCGACCGACAGTGGAAATAAAGGTGGATTTCCACTGATACGTACATTTTTACGTCAAAGAATCTCATGGCGATGTGAACCTCCTAAAGGAAAACCAATTTCGTGTCCTGAAAAAATGCCGAGGAAAATTTGACTGTCTCATTAACGATATGCTGTTTATAAAGAAACTGCAACCAAATTTGAATACGCAGGCGGACTCCATACGTGCTAAACTCTTTGTTTGACAATGAACATTTTTACTTCACAGCTTTTATTAATTAATCTCCATTGTCTATTTTTAGTATTTATACATTTTATCGCATATTTTCTTTGCTTGATAATGAAGTTAAGTCAACGTCGAAACGTCGCGTCTTATAATGTTTTTAGCAAATGTCTTATCGCAAACTTTTATTGTAAAATTTTTTACTAAATCGCTACTTATAGCTATAGAAATCACCTCGCATAAAACACTGAACTCGCGTTAATTGAATGAGTTTGAATGCACACCACACGAAAAATCGCGTTAATTAAATGCATGTATATGTAAACACAACTTTTCGAAAATTCGCGTTAAAAAAAAGCAGGCAAATCGCCAAAGTATAAATGGCACCCGCTATAGACAAGCGTTTCCTTCTCCTTATTTGCCCACGGCAAACACGTAATAGACTAGTAATAAGAGAAGACGAAATTACCGCAAACTGAAAAGTTATTTTGACTGGGCTGAAAGCCAACGTTAATATCCTTTGGCGTAGGTTATAATAGGCTTGTTCAGTTGTTGACGGAATATGATATGCCTATGTTTGCAACACTTGCCGAAAACGTCGTTAAAAACATTAGAAAAACTTCTGGTTGGTTAAAAAAGAAAACACTGGAAAAGTGAAAACTGTTGCTCGCCGATCAAAACAGAAATAAATACTACTTCTTTCTTATCTTGTTCGTGTAATGAACTTTTCCGTTTCTAAAAAAGATACAGAAAATGTTCATCCAGTGTTAAATTATTTTTTTAGCAAATAATGGTTTTAGCAAATTTTTAGCGGAGCTCCCCAGCGCGCGCCAGCGCGCGGAGCGGAGCACCATGGGTAATGTGGGTACGAGAGAATTTTTGTAAACCCAGGAGGTCGAAAAAATTTGGTGCGTACGCCCGACCGCGCGCGCCTACAGACTCTCGGGGAGGGGGAGGGGAGTCACAAGGCAACCCGACCGGGGGGAGGAGAATGTCGTCTTATCATTTCTCAACGACTGCTTTCATCTTTGATATTAGACATGATTGGACGTCTTTGTTATGGCCAACTGACAGCTGTCAAAACAAGGTTTCCGCTGACCAGTATCACAGGACTATATCGCGGGCTCAGATGTAGAACACATCGAGGTTAAATGTTTTTTGAAGTTGACCGCTGACCAAGTGACATTTCACCATTGAATCGCGGGCGCATGTACTTTTCTGTGTGGAATTACATGAAGCGGAAAGTGAAATTGGGGAAATGCGCTGGTTGCTGTTGGCTCGGCTAAATAAAATCACAGTCACTGTGATAAAATTTATATTTATAAGCTGCTTATTTTGAACTTATGGCGATTCTGGTTTATACCTAAACCTTCGTGAAACGGCAAGGTTAACAGCAAAATTTTGAATATGGTTCAGAGTTGAAACTCAGGAAATAAACTCACAACATGCCGATTTACGAATGAGTTCACCGAGAGGACTCCGCGATTGAATCGGGGGTGGAAGAGGAATAATGAATAATGAATAACGGGCTAAAACAGAAAATGAATAAGGAATATTTAAGGTTCAATGCTTGGAATAATGAATAAGTCATTTCCAGTAAAGGAATAATGAATAGTGGTTATTCACCGTGCTCAAACATTATCTTTTATCTTCAGGCCAAAGAGAGGGTGGGACACTCAAAATAATTATTTTATGATGGGCATCTACAATAGTGCAACACTTCTACCAGAATGCCTAACATAGCGTTTCTGGGGTTCAAAAAATGAAAAATTTCCCGGGGGAGCATGCCCCCGGACCCCCCTACTTTGTTATGTATCAGGCAGCATCAAGACCTTCCCACTAACTATCTGGTTGCAAACAATTAAAGCTGACCCTCAGTTATCCACACAGTGACAATCACGTCCCATCAATACACTACAGTATTTTTGTTATCATTTTAAACTGCAATTTTGTCATTTAAAAAAAAGGATTGACGAAGGGGGGCAGGGTAAAAATATCTGATAACGAAGGAGGGCAAACGCATTTTTCAGGCACTGTCGATCAAATTCCACCCCCATCCCATACAAAATGAAGGTTTACTTTATTTAGGCAATAGGGAATAATGAATAACAAGAAAAGTCTGAAAATGAATAATGAATAAGTCGTAAAAAAAATGTGAAGGAATAATGAATAAGTCACTTCCAATAATTCCTCTTCCACCCCCGAGATTGAAAAGCACACGACAGTTTATTACAGATAAATTATTTCTGGATGTATTCCTCGTTTATCCCGGGATAGCAGCCAAAGAAAAGCGGATTGTGACCGACCGAAATGGACGTAAATCTTCCAAGCTACTTGTTGAGTTTAAAGCAAAGACGGTCAAAGACAAAATCCCTTTTCGAAACCAAGGTAAGCTAAGCTTATTATTTGTGTTCCTTTTTTAACAGTTTAAAAAAGTTTCTGTTATTTAGTTTATAAACAAGCATTCCATCTAATAGAACTCTTTCGTGTAACCGGTAAATGTATGTCAGGACAAGGCATACAACGTAAGTGACATTCGTTTTGTCTTAAACAATCAATCAATCAATCAATCAATCAAAACTTTATTTATAGAGGGTTACACGTAATAGTTTTACAACTAATAAATTTGTGGCCCTCTCTAATGTACTAAAAAAAATTAAGAATCTACTATAAACAATAATCTAATTTAAAATTTAGTTAAAACCTAATTTAAAATTCAAAGCAGATAGCTTCTACTGCGATAAATTTGTTTATCCTGTAAAGAGCTAATTTCCAGTTACACTACAAGATCAAAATTTACATGTGCATTTGCAAATTTGTAAGAATGTGGTCGAACATTGCTAGCTGACAGCCTTAGCGAAATATAGTTTTCTCAATGACCTATGCTATTTTTGCTGAGAACTTTGCTAAGTTTTCCTTATTTTAGTGAGTGAAAATGTTTTGTGAAAGTTTTGCATTTATAATCTGATAACAGCCGTTCTGGGAATAAATTGATTATTTTATTCATATTTTTCCAGGCGTAGACAATCGATAAACTGGTAATCGATAACAATCCATAGCAATCAATATCAATCTTCGTATTGTTTTACTTAATACTAACGCCATCAAATATGTTTAAAACGAATATACATACACCTCCAGGGGCTCCTTGGGATTAGTGATTGTTATTGATAACTGTTGATTGCTTTTTTTTAACTGTCGATTGCTATCGACTTTTATCGATTTTCTCAATCGATAACAATCGATAATAATTTTTTTCTGTGAGTTCTATTGTTATGGATAGATACCGTTTATCAATTTGTGATTGATATCAATAGATATCGATTGTATCGACTGATTTCCGATATAGATTTCTATTGATTGACTCCGCCTGGATTCTTATAAATTACAATAAAGAAAAAAGCACAGATTCTAATTTGTTATGTGTAAGATCATAAACATTTTTTATGTTATAACAACCAAATTGATCATTTATAATATATGATAAGGACTTGGAAAAAAATTCCAGTTTGCCCTGTGGTCAACAAGCAGCTCTCAAATTTTGCTGGCCTAGGACAGTGCATGTGACACTGTGTATTAGTAAACTTGTGACTGTATAATTAACTTGTAGTCAGATGATCATGACTTGCCTGGGCCTTCACCCATTATGCAAACAGGCATGAAAAATTAATTGTTTGACAGGAAAATCTACTTGCCCTGGACGACCAGAGGGGAATTGTGGCTATAGCAAGTGCTGCTATCTTGACGGTTGTGATTGGTACAATATTTTAAGCCTTTCATAGTTTTCCAGCCTAAAGCAATGACTTATCAGATATTTTTGCCTGAATTAGTTTTTCTACAAGAGTAGCAGGTTAGTTTTTGATCCTGAAATAAAAAAAAAAAGTTTAAAATGGGCATGTCTGCAATGAGGAGAATTAATATCATTTAAAGCAAATTTAAGATACATCTACATTCAAATGTACATCAAGCTTTATGAGGTTAATTGAGTGACGGGTATTTATGGAGGTTGTAAGAGGCAGTTTGAGTTTATCATTAATTTTATATACTTGCAAATCTGTTGCATTTCTAAAACTTGCTATATTAGGATTTCCATACCTTTTATGGGTTTTTGATATGCAAACATTTTGTTTTTATAGTGAGGGAAAACAGGAATTCAAGGGGTGCAGTTAATGTCTGTGATGATGAAGGTGAGTATTACATTAGTGTCAGTTTATACAATTATTACTCTAAATGCTCTGTGACAGAGTTTAGTTTATGTGAATCTACATTAGTGCATGAAACTTGTTTTTTAAGTGTAAAATTTTGGGGTTTAAGAAATGATAGGTGTTTTAACTGCTTGGTAGTTTATGTTTCCTTAAAGGAGAAGTTCACTCTAGAATGGCCATTTATTTTCTTTACACCAATAAAAAGTTTACACCAAGATATGACATTCTCCAAAATTTCAGCTTCCAACGTTCGCTATAACCCTACAAAATCTTTCTTAAAACTCGACAGCTAAACGCCGCCATCTTGGAGCTGGTAATGTATGCGTGACGTCAAAGAGCTCAGCCTGAAGTTTGGCGGGAATATTTTAATAGTCGAAACTCCTTGTTTTTTGTATTTCTTGGAGCTCCGTTTGAGCAAAATGGAGATGCACAAACAGGCATTTTGACAAACAAAATCCACTACGAAGAAACGATGAGTTTTGAGTATTTAAATTGGCAATTTAGGGGTAATTTGACAAGCGATTTTTTTTAGGTTTATTTTTGACCCAGGGATTTTTTTGGGTATGTCAGAAGACTTAGGGATTTTTTGGGGTCCTGAGTTTTGCCTCCATTCGATCATCCCCGTCATTTACAAGCCGGAGTACCCGCCTGGGGGTAGGGGTAGCAGGCGCGTAGCTGAGGTTTTAGGAAGGGTGTTCGTATTGACAGGAATATTTTTTAGGGGGTTATTAAATACGAGCGCCGAAGGCGCAAGCTTCTTGGGGGGTCTGGGGGCATGTCCCCCAGAATATTTTGAAATCTAGAGGCCCGGAAATGCTATTTTCAGCATTGTGCATGTCAATATTTCAAACTCAATGGAGTGTAAAATAACACTTATTTTTAGTCATAACAACAATATTTCCGGCGATTTGTTAACTTGATTCATTCATACATACATACCGGCTTAGTACACTAAACGTTTTACAAAAGCTTGACTTGTGGTACAAAGGCATCTCAGGGTAAAAGCTTAAGCCCCCCAGACCCCGGCTCCACCGTCAATGTACTAAACGCAGCGTCAAAGCGTCAATATGCACTAAATACACGTATCAACTGGGTCCCCCGAAATTGTATTCCCCGCCTTTCGTCTATTGATACTCCATTTATCAAATCCCGAACGCCTGTTAAGGAAATATTTTTCAACGATGGGATTATTTTGACTACATATAATACTAGGTCACTAGGATATATTGAGGTCACTTACTTACTAATTCACTACAGGACTATTTGTAAAGCAAACTTGACAATTGCATCATCCTCGGGTGGAGGTCATGAGAACCAATGAGGAGAGCCCATTCTCCTAACAATTTAATACTTTCCCGATACTTTTTGCGTTTTCTTGCAGGGTAATTTAAAAGCTGCAACACTAAATGTTTGTTTTCAATTCCCCCACTATTTGCTAAAAGCTGAAAATCAACAGTTTGTGTTTTCAGTCCTCCATTATTGACCTCCAAAGGGGGTTCGTTCGAACCCCTCGAACCCCCCTTCCTACGCGCCTGGGTAGGAGGGCAAAAAACCCAACAAGATCTGCTTTCTGACCCGAAGCAGATAATTACTGGAATACTTGTAATGATTTTGTGGGAGAAGTGCAAATTGACCTGTTCAAATTCTGCTTGTTATTAGCTAACCTTAATATCTACATGTAACCTTAAGCCCTAACTTAACATAAATTGTCTTGTTGTGCTACTTAGGCGAATAAAGAAATAGAATTTTAACACAGCTGAAATTTCACATGAAAACAAAAAGTTGATAAACTTTTAGAGCTGCTTAGGCCAGAATAGCCAGTTGGGCTTGTTGATGAGCCAGCTTAGTGTTTTCTTAGCTACGCTAAGAAAGGGGAGAATATGTAAGCTTTCATGGAATTAATCACAGTGCTTTCAACAGCACCTGTCGGAGAGCAATGTAAGAGTCTTAAGACACCTCATTTAATAGGGAAATCATGAATTTTAGCCAGTGATTCACCCCAAAACACCCACCAAAGCTCATTCATGTGCCAGGTCTTATTGATAGCACTATTTATGCCTTCAGTAGGTCAAAGGATTTTTTGGATTCTGAACATATCCCCCAACACAGTCCCTGGCCCAGGCAAAAATTGGAAAAATACATCTCTTTTTTATGCATCTGCAGATTGTTCTGAACAATTTAAGCTAATTTAAAATTATAAACATCCATTTGATGCCAATGATCATCAATAAATCTTATGTCCTTTTTGCCTTTTTCAGGGTTAACACGAGTAGCAGAATTTCCACAGAGTTGCAGACACAGCAAGAGATAAATGAACAATCAGATTATTATATTATTTTCTTCATTGCATGTAAAAATGTACTGTGTGTAGAATACAATTTATTTATAGGGACAGTTGTAATTTTAAAGTTTATGAAATAAAGCCAGATAAGGTACAATCATGTACATAAAAAATCATCCTGCTACCTAAACATTTAATTCCCAGTGCGCACGCTGCAAAGAACAGTAATTATCAGATAATGAGATACACATTTCATCATCTCTTAATGTATGGTAAAATGGCATGGTAAAATTTTTGCCAAGCAATCTATACCTGAGTTTAGAACTAACAAACAGTATTTATGCCTCTCCAGAATTTTTGCTAAGTTTACATGTAACTAAGCAAAGGGGAAAGGGATTCATATAAAGGAAAAAGGTCTTATCGTTTTGGGGGACCCTATTTTGCAGAATGACAGAATGTCAATATTTTGCTTGCCACTACCTTTTAGGCCTTTCTCGATTATGCTAGTAAAACTGGCATTTAATGCTACTAGAAATTCTCCCATAAAGCCAAAAAAATGCTAAAATAATGCCTGATTTCTTTTAAAAATGCCACTTGAATTCCAAAGAATGCTTTGTTTTATTTCAAACAAAACGTACAAACTCTTACATTATATGCTCATATCAACAACAGGTGATACTTAATAATTGTTTGTTTATAAAAAAGAATTTAAAAAAATATTTAAAAAAAAAACAAAAAATTAAATATTTTTAAAAAAAATTATTTAAAAAAAATAAAATAAAAATATTTTTTAAAAAAAAATTAAAAAACCCACACAAGTAACACAACAAAGTAAACAAGTAACACAACGCACAAACAGTCGAAACAGACAGAAAACAATCAAATTAAGTAATTAAAATTGTGAAACTTTAGGATTATTTATCCTTCTGAGTTCTGAGTGCTGAAATCTGGATCACAGTCATGAAAAATGACAGAAAATGCTAGCAATTCTTTTTCAAGAAAAAACGAAAAAAAAATGCTCGTTTTCCCAAAAAATGCCGAAAAAAATGCTAGCATAATCGAGAAAGGCCTACTACCTTTTACTCCAGTTTGCTAACAGGAAGCTGTTATTTTTAGTGTTAGGCAATAATAAAAGACTGTCATCGTCACCATTCCATCAATCAGGGGCCCCATTTGTGGGAGGGGGGGAAGCTACATGCAAAACTTTCCAATTGTATGCTATGTACAGCTGTAACATACCAGTTATGATGGGGGTATGGATATGTTCTAGAGCAACCCTTTCTTTGTTCTTGTTTAACTTTGAGAGTTGCGAGTATATCTTTAGAAGGTTATGCATAGACTACTAATGATATTTTTGATTGATCAACTTTTTAACTCTTATTTGGTGCTGTTGTCCATGGTGAAAGGGATACATATCATATATAAAGAAAATAACATGAATAAAAAAATCAGTCTAAAAAATTATCAAAGAGAAATAACTGAGGAGCTCCGCTTTTAGGCTTGCCTAAATCTATATATTAGCTATAGAAATCATCTCGCATAAAACACTAAACTTGCGTTTATTGAATGCGTTTGAATGCACACCACACGGAAAATCGTGATGAAGATGAAAAATCATGATGTCAAAACAGCCGCCATCTTGGATCCGCCATCTTGAATTTCAAAATTTTTCCAAAATGCCAGAAAACCACCCAAAATTACTGCAAAGTACTCAAAATAAAACTTTTGCTGTAAACCCGTAAAAATGTGAAAATAATTCCATTAAAGTTATTTTTTATGAAAAGAAACACGCAAAATTACAAATTTGGGAAAACATGCCTGTTAAAATGCCGTCGCCATGATGATGTCAAGTTTCTGACACATCATCCACCCCTACCAAATTATTGCCAGATAAATTTTAGCAAAACTCAGAAAGTTTGGCAGCGTTTGGTTGAATCTTAAAAAAGTTATAAGAGTTCAAAGTCAGCGCGGGCCTCAAAAGCCCCCCCCCCCGGTCTGAATAGGGTTTAAATACAACGTGACTCGTAACGGCTCTGGAAGCGTTTGTTAAAAGGAAAAAGTAAACTGTTTGAACATTCTTGATTTATTAACTGTACTAAAATTTACATGAGGCTTACCGGCATAACAAAAAACAACAAATCATGCAATCAAAATTAGTTTAATTTACAACTGGAACAAACTATTTGATCCTGATTTGTTATATAATTTTCAAATTTATCTCTGATTTCAAACATTGGTGACGAGAAATATATTTAAAGTCTGTTACTTACTCCACGTGACATTAGGTCGGTGTCTAATTCAACATAGCAGTTGTTCATTACCAGTATTAATTAAGTGTATGAACATACACTCAGTGGGAAATTACTTAATAGTAAATTGACGAGAATGCACTGTTCAGTAAGCAAATTAGCCGGAGTGAGAAACACGATCTGGTTTATTTGCTTGTAACTCCGTAACACTTCAGTTTTCCCAGAGTGTGATAGCCGAACTGAGTAGGGCCGTCAATGTCTCCGAATCTCAGCTGTTTTACGGGAAGAACGGATTTGTCAGTCAACAAACCACTGTCCTCCCGCTTCTTGCGATCAAGTTTGTCGCAGTTGCATCCATATCCTTCACAGCGGTCAAACGCAAAAGTTGACGTCACGTCCGGTTTACGCCGCCTCGAACTTTTGACTCGAAAGTGGGAAACTTTTTGCAAGAAATTGTTAAAGAAATAGTACGGTGAAAGAACAGTTCAAGTTGGGACACTCAGTGGAGATGAATTATCAAATTTCAATCCATAAGCGGCGTATAAACCTTAACTTTCCAGGGACGGCGTTAACTTTTGGCTTTAAAGCAAAAGTTTACGGAAAATTTAAGACTTTGTATGGAAAATTTTGGCGGCAACTACACATGAACTGCGCACGCGTGCTGCGTTTGACCGCTGTGAATCCATATCCAGGGTCAGCACAGGTGCCAGTTACCCCGCATGCGCACTTGTAAGGAAAGTTGGAGTTACTTCCTCCCCAATACGTCATCTTGTCTCCATCACGTGACACCCACCAGCCATACATGTTACCGTTGTAGAAGAGCACTGAGCCATGACACTCGTACTTGATAAACTGCTCACAGTGAGTAGATATGGCCGCTAGGCTTCCCAGCTGGAGAAGATCTGCCCCAGTGTAGTGGATGTCACGTTTATAACAGCCTTGTGGGTCACATCCTGTCACATACGTTCTGTCTTCACTGTCGTGACTGATAACTGTCACGCCAACTTTGTTCTTGTCAGTCATGTCACAGTAAACAGTGAAAGGTATCACGCCTCCTTCTCCATCAGGGTCGATGACGTAAGAACCACTTGGAGCTTTGAGATTGCACAGCTTAATCACACTGCAGCTTTTTGCTACAAGAAAAATTTAGGTTTAGTAGTTTACAATTTGTTGAGGTGCCGGGTAAATGGAGGGAGAAGTGGGAGGGTGTAATTAGCCATGTTCAAAACGAGCAGGGGACTGGGTACGAATATTCAATATCGATTGCACTGAAAAACTGGGCCCGTCATCTGAAAGAGCATCCAAAAGTTAGTAACTCAACCAAATTTGAGAGTTATTGGTTTAAACGCATAGGTATGGTTCACTTTTAGAAATTGCTAAAATAAGAGAGCTTAGTATGGATTGGAGGGACAGCTGTCCATCCAGCAATACTAAGCTCTCTTATTTTAACGATTTTTAAAAGAGTTCCATGCCTTTGCGTTTAAACCAATAACTCTCAAATTTTGTTGAGTTACTAACTTTTGGATGCTCTTTCAGATGACGGGCCCAGTTTTTCAGTGCAATCGATATTGAATATTCGTACCCAGTCCCCTGCTCGTTTTGAACATGGCTAATTAAACCAAAATCGTCCTAAGAAATGATCAGAGCATCAGAACAAACACATTTGTAAAAAGTGTTAGTTACTTTTGAACTAAACAAGCTTTGCAGTTAAAATGTATGTTCAGTGATAAAGATGTGTACTTTCAATTTTGTACTTGCACATTCGCAGTAAGTTCCACAGAATCCCGGCTTGCAGCGACATCGATAGGAGTTCAGTTCATATTCAGGAACACATTCGGCACCGTTCTTGCAAGGCTCGCTTTCACATGGAGACTGAAAATAAAGACAAAATCATTTATAATGTTCAACCTGTAAGTATTAATAAGTCAGCAGAGAACTTGTGTATGATCTAATACTCAAAATATAAAATCTTACCGGTGGACTGTAATGATGGAATGTAGCATTGGCGTGAAACTTTTTAGTTGCTCTGTACTTGTCAGTGGCCAACAACTCACACAGATAAAGACCTTTCGAGTCAGGATACGCTGCAACGTTAAACGAGAAACACTTCGGTTCGCCAACACAAAGGAAAGTGCAATCAAACTGGTCTGCCACCTTGGACGATGTTATTTTCTTTACCCATAGATAGTGGAAGGGATTTTGCGTAAATTCCCCAACAGAAAAATCGCCTGTTGGATTTCGATAAAGCGCGCTGTTTTCCATAGCGCACATCGTTTGGGAGATAACAAACAACAGGAGTGGTAGCAGCAGCATGGCGCGGGGCTGCCAACTTGAACGAAATGTGATGTTTGAGGATGCAGAAACACCTTAAATTTGAAGCCATGTCTTAATATGTCAGTTATGTTGATTGATAGGTTTTTACATCGCGTGCAATGCTTAATGTTATTTTATTTATTTCTCCTTGTTGGGTCAATAAAAGAAATGTTTTGTCTAATTATAAAAGTTAACTTGAAATTTGTGTTTGGAGTTTTCGAAAATTTTCGAATTTCGAATTTTAGAGAGTATTAATGACGTGTGTTTGCTAACAAGTAAATGTTGGGAAATAATAGAAAGATAATTTCTCAACATAATGTCGCTAAGATGATAAAATATTTACAAACGGTTAAAAGGCTAAAATATGTACAAATAAAAACCGAACGTTTTCGACTAAAAAGTCAAAACATTATATGCGTAATTTTTTTTTTTTTTTTTTACAAAATGCGATAAGACGCATCACCATCTTTAGTAAAAAAAAAGGGCAAAAACAGTCACTAGATAAAAACAGAAACCAAAACCATTGTTTACAATTTTTCTTTATTATTGAGAATTTTACTTGACCGTGGAATAGACTATTTCTTTTCAGTTTTTAAAAGTTTCAAAAAATTTTCGTGCGATGTTTAAAAAGTGCAGTTCTCACAAAACGGATAACAGTGTTAAATTTCATGTCTAATGATTTAATTATTACCCTAAGCACATTACGCGACTAAGAGGACATCTTGAAATTCCATTTAAATTCCCATATAAACGCTATCCACTTGAATGGCCTCGTACACTATTAAAGCTCTAGCCATCTTAACAATTTTTGAATTGCCTGTTACGGAATAAGATAAGCTTATGTTTAGAACACTTTCCGAAGCGTGTGTTAAACAGATGAGGAAAACATCTGCTTGGAACAAACTTAAAACAAGACTACCATTTTGTCTGTCTGTGTAAAATTTAATGTTCTGGTCCGAATCAAGATGTCTTTTTAATTTGAATTTGTCTGGGTATAATTTGAATTTGTCCTGTTTTTATTTTCAAGTTAATTGTTCGTACATGTACCTAAGTTTGCATTGAAATTTTAGGAGGAAAAAACGGAAAAAGATATGGCTTGCAACACCTGGTTAATAAAGGGAAGAGAAAACTCTTGCTGGGTCAAAACAGAAATCAATACTATTATAATTATTCTTAATTGTCGACAATTTTTCTTTCTTATCTTCTTCGAGTAAAGGACGATTTTGTTTCTTAATTTCTAAAAGAGTTACAAAAATGATCGTCCGGTTTTGAATTATGCAGGTCTCGTAACAAGAAAAATAAGTTAAATTTTCCGTGCTGGAAGACCTTAAATTTCAACATCCGACAGCACAAGTAAGCTGTATTGTCAATATTGACTGATAGGTGGGACCGTAAAAAGGAGTCATTCTCAATATTTAAATTTTTCTTTAGAATGTTGATGAAATAAGATATGATTTGATTGCATCACTCGACGAGGCTCTTTGAACAGCCAAAATTTGTAAATATGTCGCGGGAAACCTTAAAATAATGCTCCATTTTTATTTAAAATGGCCATATTAGAGCACTGAAAAAACTGATAACCAGCGTCTTTGGCTGCGGATGGCTCGAATAAAAATGGATTGCAACTTGAAAAATAAAGGCTTAACTTTTCAAGTTGTTTCTGCGCGTCTTAAAAAAACGATATCTATAGCCGTAGCTTGATTTCTATCCGCAAATAAAGGTTATATCTTCCGTTAGATGTTCAAAGATAATGCTTTTTTGTGGGTTAAGCTGCCTACTACCAATTTCAGAACAGTTTAGACCAAAAATGTACGAAATCCCCGTTTCATAGCCCCTTTAATAAGAAAAGAAACAGTAAGCTTAGTAAAAATACAAAACAAGAGTTACAATTCTTCTAACATTTAATTGTAAAGAATTTTGCCCTTAATTTTGTTAAGAAACAAAACAAGCAGGAAAATTATACAAGTTCTAATTTTAATTATGCAATTCGAATGAATTGGCTTAATTATGACAGGTGCATAAAAACCTGCAAATATTTCGTAATTAAAAAGTTACGTACGAAGAAGTCAATTTCGACTTGAGTCCCCCTATAAAAGTCATCGAATTAATTATAAATATGACTTTCATTATTATAGTTCTTCGCGAAAAATGTTTCTCTAGACACCACTTTTTAATCTCCTTTCGTTCGATACAGAAATTGGGTGGAGTGGAGGGGGGGGGGAGTTGATAGGGTGGGGTGGAGGCGGGGGCGGGGTTTGGGGAAGTCGCGTTTTAGTTTCAAAAATTTAATGCTAATGGCTTAGCTTTATTATTATTCTGTCGTATGAAATCCCAAATCCACAACGATCCGCGTTAACTTATCAACAAATACGACTAAAACATCGCAAACAACTTGAACGTTTAAAAATGGTTGAAACGAGCTCGGGAAATGAAAAATTTCCTCTCGATCATCTAAATGAAACCTGGGTCTAGTTACTCTTTTGCGCATGCTCACATCAAAGTGAGGCTACAGTGCCTTCGTTGGAGTTCTGATAGTAAACGTCAAATGTGGTAATGTGTGCTATGATGTGCAGTGACTTGCAAGATCACACGTGGTCGATCTTAGCCCTTGATTAAAGAGTAGCCTTTGGTAGATTGTGCTAGCATAATGTTTGGCATAATTGGAGCTAAAAAGCATAATTTGTGAAACGAGCACTGCCACGGCATAAATTAGCAATTTTTAGCACTTTTTGGAGCATAAATTCAAAAAATTTAGTAAATATGGTGTACTTTCTACAGAAATAAATGAAATTTAGGTAGTTTGTTTGCAATGCGTGTTTTAGCTATACAATTGTGATTGTTAAGTCGTTGGAGGCACTTTACAAACGGTTCAGAGATGCAGCTAATTTGGACAGCTGACGGCCGTGACAAACTGCCATAAAACACAAGTAAATTTGCAACAACAGTTTATTTGAAAAACATCATAATTTGGTGTCGTTATTGCGCACCTCTATGTACAGAATCTACGTCATTTTGTCAGCATAATGTCGGAAATCAGAAGCATAATTTTGGAATTCTGGCGTAATTTTTGCATAATTTGGCAAAATTTTGAGCACTGCTAGTAGCATAATATGCCACTTTTAGGAGCACAATCTACCAAAGTCTATTAAAGAGCCACATAATCCAAGCAGCCCGCGGCTTACCTCAGCGTTTACAAGTTTTTATATGGTCACTTGGAGTAACTTTTAAAAATGGAATCGGTATCACAGACAGTGGACACGTGTACAACAGTACCTAAAACCTAAATTAATTTTCCCGCCTTTTTGACTGGAACTGAGTAGAGCTCAACCACACATTGACGTCACCGAATAGCTCTCACGTGTCCTCGCCCCAAGCTTCGCGCATCTCAATATTCTGGCAAGCAGTCAAGCAAGAGAAAATATTACAAGTAAAGTACAATTCATTCTCCAATTAACTTATGAATTTTTAAAAAAAAAATAAATTAGCAAACTGCAAACGAACGGAAGTTAACGACGCGAACAAACTACTAAAATGACCTGTGTTGAATATTTTCACGCTGTTATTATGTTAAGCTCTGTATGAGCACAGTTGAACCTTTACTAACGGACACTTCTCACAAGCAGACACTTTTTAAATTATTAAGGTCCATCCGCAGACAAACACTACATTTTTAACTTCCCATAAGCGGACATTTTTTGCAGGTACCAAGGTTGTTTGTTTTCGGTCCACAAATTTCCAGTTAAACATGAAGCCGAATAGGTGACTGGAGCCACAGTTTACAAATTCATACTGTGAATAAGTAGTTTTATCTTAAAGATAGGGCCTGATCAGCAGATCCTGAAAGCCTGGACTGCAGTATTTAAAGGTCAAAGGTCTCCCAGTGCATGTTGCGGTATTGCGTGGTGGCCTGGGATGCGAGTGGACACGTGATCAACCTTAAGATCTTTTGAAGTACACCATAATTAAATTTGGCGAACGCAACGCTCAGTCGGGGTTTTGCATTGTTTGGCAGCTACAGGGATCATCTGCACAAGGCGAAAATTATATCGATTTCCTCGAGCTACTGATGAGCGGTTATGGCAATTAGATATTTACAGGAAGGACAATTGTGTTCGTGGTCCGTCCCCTTAGAACTAGACATCGTGACGTTACCTCCCCGCGTGTTGATAAGCTCGTGTGTACCCAGAGGAAATGACGCTCGCGCACGCACTCTCGCTCAAGCTGTTTCTTTGAATCTTGCTATTCCCGACATTGTTTTGCAGGGTCCTTTCTCTTCCTTCCTTCAATGTATCCATAAAAATTTCTGATGGTTGAAGGAGTCACTCGCCTTCACCTGATAATTCGTTCAAGCTGATGTGTGATTTCCTTTTCACCGACCCCCCCCCCCCCCCCCAACGCCCCCTTGTGTTCCTAATATGAGCAGTTCGTGTCAGGTAGATAAATAAGACGGGGCAGATGATTTTTTTAAAGCCTGACATTTCGTATCTAAAACAGCTCTCGAGTCTTCCATTGATTTTTTCTTTTCCCAATTAATGATCTCGCTGTATGTATTAACTTTAGTCTTGAGGAGATCAATTATCATACACATTTCTTTTTAATTACACTTGCTTTATTAAATCTATCTTAAGTTACAGGTGGTCAACCGGTCTAAAATCAAAACAATAAATCATGGAATCAAAATTTACAACCGAAACGAAATATTTGATCCTAATTTGTTATCATGTTCTTAAAATTCAGTATATTTAACTTCGAACATCGTTAACGAAAAGAAGAATTTAAGGTCCATAACGTAGTCCACACCTTTTAAATAACAAACTTAGCGAGTTGACTAGAACTTAAGTGTCCAAATCGGTCCAACTGGAATATTTCGTTAGTAAGGCGGTAGCAGTAAAAACACGATCTGGTTTATTTACTTGTAAGTCCGTAACACTTCAGTTTCCCCAGTGTGTGATAACCATATTCAGGACTGCTGCCTGTGTCTCCAAATCTCAGCTGTTTTACGGGAAGATGGGACTTGTTGGTCAACAAACCGCTGTCCTCACGAGGCGTTAAATCATTTGCATCACAGTTGCATCCATATCCGGTGTTTGCGCAGGTGCCAGTTACCCCGCATGCGCACTTGTAAGGAAAGCTGGAGTTACTTCCTCCCCAATACGTCATGTTGTCTCCATCACGTGACAACCCCCAGCCATACATGTCACCGTTGTATAACAGCCTTGAGCCATAACACTCGTACTTGATAAACTGCTCACAGTGGGCACATATGGCTGTTAGGTTTCCCAGCTGATGAAGATCTGCCCCATTGTAGTGGATGTCACGTTTGTAACAGCCTCGAGCTTCACATCCTGTCACGTACGTTCTGTCTTCACTGTCATGACTGATGACTGTCACGCCAACTTTGTTCTTGTCAATCATATCACAGTCAACAGTGAAAGGTGTCACGCCTCCTTCTCCATCAGGGTCGATGACGTAAGAACCAGTTGGAGCTTTAGGATTCCTTAGCTTAATCACACTACAGCTTTCTGCAAGAAAAAATGTTGAAATAAAATGATACTATTAAAAATTACCAAGTTGGGTTTAATATTTACAAATTGACGGGGCGCAGGCGGGGGTGATGTCAAAATCGTACTTAGAAATGCACATCAGAACAAATTTACGGGCATCTCGACTCAAACACAGTTGTGAAAAGTGTTCGTAACTTTTCAATCTAACGAGCTTTGCAGTTGTATATATCAACATGAACTGTTGAATTTGTACCTGCTGCCAATTCGCAGTAAGTTCCAGAGGATCCCGGCTTGCAGCGACATCGATAGGAGTTCACTTCATATTCAGGACCACATTCGGCACCGTTTTTGCAAGACTCGCTTTCACATTGAGACTGAAAATAAAGTCAAAATCGGTTATAATATCCAACCTGTACGTATTAATAAATACTTGTGTATGCTCTGATCAACAAACTCTTACCGGAAGACTGTAATGATGGAATGTAGCATTGGCGTGAAACGTTTTAGTTGCTCTGTACTTGTCAGTGGCCAACAACTCACACAGATAAAGACCTTTCGAGTCAGGATACGCTGCAACGTTGAACGAGAAACACTTTGGTTCGCCAACACAAAGGAAAGCGCAATCAGACTGGTCTGCCACCTTGGACGATGTTATTTTCTGCGCCCATAAGCAGTGGAAGGAATTTCGCTTAAAGTTACCAAAAGAAATGTCGCCTGTTGGATTTCGATAAAGCGCGCTGTTTTCCATAGCGCGCATCGTTTGGGAAATAACAAACAACAGGAGTGGTAGCAGCAACATGGCGCGGGGCTGCCAACAGCGAAATGTGTTGTTTCAGGATGCAGAAACACCTTAAATTTGAAGCCATGTCTTAATATGTCAGTTATGTTGATTGAAAGGTTTTTACATCGCGTGCAATGCTTAATGTTATTTTATTTATTTCTCCTTGTTGGGTCAATAATAGAAATTTTTTGTCTAATTATAAAAGTTAACTTGAAATTTGAGTTTGGAGTTTTCGAAAATGTTCGAATTTCGAATTTTAGAGAGTATTAATAACGTGTGTTTGCTAACAAGTAAATGTTAGGAAATAATAGAAAGATAATGTGGTTATATTTCTGTTTCATAATCAAACATTATATGCGTAAATTTTATTTTATTTACGAAATGTGTCATCTTTATTTAAAAAAAGGACAAAAACAGTCACTCAGAGATAAAAGCAGAAAGCAAAACCATTGTTTGCAATTTTTCTTTATTATTGAGAATTTTTACTTGACCGTGGCGTAGATGATTTCTTTTCAGAGATGATGGAATAGATAATTTCTTTTCAGATTTCTTTTCGTGCGGTGTTAAAATAGTGCAGTTCTCACAACACGGAAAACAGTGTTAAATTTCATGTCTAATGATTTAATTATTACCCTAAGCACATTACGCGACTAAGAGGACATCAAATTCGATTTAAATTCCCATATAAACGCTATCCACTTGATTGGTCTCGTACACTATTAGAGCTCTAGCCATCTTAACAATTTTTGAATTGCCTGTTACGGAATAAGATATCAGTTATGGTTACAACACTTTCCGAAGCGTGCGTTAAAGAGATGAGGAAAACATCTGCTTGGAACGAACTTAAAACAAGACTACCATTTTGTCTGTTTGTGTAGAATTTAATGTTCTGGTCCGAATCAAGATGTCTTTTTAATTTGAATTTGTCTGGGTATAATTTGAATTTGTCCTGTTTTTATTCTCAAGTTAATTGTTGGTACATGGACCTAAGTTTTAAATGTTAGGAGAAAGAAAACGAAAAAATGGCTTGCAACACCTGGTTAATAAAGGGAAGAGAAAACTCTTGCTGGGTCAAAACAGAAATCAATACTATTATAATAATTTTTAATTGTCGACAATTTTTCTTTCTTTTCTTCTTCGAGTAAAGGACGATTTCTTTCTTAATTTCTAAAAGAGTTACAAAAAAATGATCGTCCGGTGTTAAGTTATGCAGGTCTCGTAACAAGAAAAGTAGTTTTAATTTTCCGTGCAGGAAGACCTAAAATTTCAACACCCGACAGCACAATTTAGCTTTATTGATTGTAGGATTTATGAATGCTATTTTTACATCACGCAAAATGCTAGCTCAATACTACCTAAAACTGCGAAGTGGTTTTTGTAATTTTATAAAAGTTAAGTTAAATTTTTGCAAGATATCATTGCATAGCACTGACAGTCCGGTGTTAAAGGAGCTACGTCACTGGCAAGTTTTTCCAGTTTTTTCAAGTTTGTTGTTCCTAATCCGTCTTAATCTTCGTCAGTCAAAACCATCCTTGGTTCTTTTCGCGTTTTAATTACTCCTTTGTTGTCTTTCTACATTACAAAACTAATATTTTGAGGTTTTCTTCAATTTGAAAGTGGTCAGAAAAATGACTTAAAATATCGTGACATTGCTCCTTTAAGTTATGCAGGTCTCGTAACAAGAAAATACAGTAGTTTTATTTTTCCGTGCAGGAAGACGTTAAATTTCAAGTTACGTCTGAACACGTTAGCTGTATTGTCAATATTGACTGATAAGTGGGACGATAAAAAGGAGTCATTTTCAATATTTAAATTGTCCTTAAGGTATCACGGAAGGAAAATTGGCGTTTACGTTCCAAGTGAAATTGTGTGAAACCATCAATGGTAACCCCCAAAAAGTAATATTTTCTGAAAGCTTATTGAATAAAGATTGCAGTTTTGGATTTTGTTTTGATCATATAGACCATAATAAGCAACGACAGTATTTTGTTTGCAATTATGATGTTACGCAACATTAGGTTTATTTGAGAACACATACCGTAAAATTCCGGTTATAAGCCCCTCCACTTATGAGCCCCCTCCCCCCCGGATATAAGCCCCCTCTTCCGGTTGACAATACTGAACAGGGCTAAATGTTGCTTTATTGTGCGTTTTTAACTTTAAAACGTATTTCGATCAACACTCCCGTAGCTCGTTCCGAAACGATTTTTCTATTCCGCGTATAAGCCCTCCCGGATATAAACCCATCCGCTTAAGCCCACTCAAAACCCCTTGCGAAGTTGTATAACCCCAGGGCTTATAACCGGAATCTTACGGTATACGTGAGAGCCTAAACCTTTATGTGGAATTTGATATACATATATTGGTCTAAAAAACCGTGTCTCGGATTTTTTTAATGAATTATTAAACTTTAAAATGGCGTTTTTAGGGATTCTTTAAGATTAAAAATTCATAAAAAAAATAATGGAGCAAGAAAAGAAAAATCTGAGACACCGTTTTATAGACCAATATATGTAGATCAAATTCCACATAAACTGAGTTAAGCTATCACGTAAATGTGTTCTGAACTAAACCTAATGTTGCGCAACATCATAATTGCCAACAAAATGCTGACAAAACAAAAAAAAAAACAACTGCAATCGTATACCATTCTCACTCATTAATTATGCCGCTCATTGTCCGGCGTGGATAAGGTATGGGGAAAGATTGTGGCCGAGGCAATGAGTGACAGGGTGAGAAAGCACTATAGTTGTCTATTACGTCGCCGAAGGGGAGGTGGGAGGGTCGAAAATTCGCCCGGACTTCCCGGCTTGCGTATCTCTTTCGAAATGCCCCGAAACTAAGCAAAGGGATCTTTAAATACGGCGATTGTGCACGTGGTGATTAAGCATTACCTAACACAACTATCTATAAACAAATGGGGTTATGTAATCCACGCACTTCTGAATTCCGCGTATAATTATGAATGAGAATAGTATACCATTCTCACTCATTAATTATGCCGCTCATTGTCCGGCGTGGATAAGGTATGGGGAAAGATTGTGGCCTTCGGCTGCTCACGCACCTTGCTGCTTCAGTACAAACTCAAAAGATCTTCACATTTATAGGAAAGAGTACCCCAAAAATACACCTTCTCCCCAAAACTCAAAAATCCCCTCAAACCCCAACCGGTATGCGAGAGGCCCGGCCAGGCTAGTGGGGTTACTTCCCTACACCATAGCATGTATTTCGATCGTGGCTTATAATGAGAGTAGGAGATTCAAGAAAAAACTCCTTCAAGAAATCGCCAATACCTAAGGCGGGCAGATTAAAACCATTGTTGTTACAGAAAGGAAAACGTAAGACAACAAACGAAAAATGAACAAAAGGGAAAAAACCCCACTAGCCAAGCCGGACCAGGAATCCGTCGTAAACGGATTATAGGGCGTAACTGAGATTACCCTTCTGATCGCGACAAGGCCAGTGGAGGGGGTGGACTGTTTAAAATTATTTTTTTTATAATATTTTGAATTTTAATTTTAAAACTTCTAGCTTGGGGAAAAATAAAGGATAAACATCACTTCCATATATCCCACGTTGTTCGTGTCTAAACGTGGATAAAACATTAAACTCCGTGGATGAAAACGGCCAACCGGCGAGCTTTGAAAATTTAAACACTGAACCTACAGAGGTACACAGATCCATAAAACAAACATGCGTGATACCTGTCCAATAAAGTTCCGCACTGGGATGGGCTACGTAACAAACCTTACGTAACCAACTCGTAAACACTTTAAACGTAAGCTCATTAACACTCTTACTGACACCAGTAAGCTCTGAAACAAATGTCCATCAATCGGCAACTACTTGATTTTCTTGACATGCAAGCAAAACAGTTCCAGCCAGATATACCGTAACGAAACACTTAGCACACTAACAGTTAAAATACAGGGTGCCCCCCCCCCCCCCCGGAATGGTCGATACATGATTGTTGCCAAATACCCACAATACACAGTTCAAACTTTAAACAAAACCGACACAAGGCTCCTGCCAACTAAGCTCGACCCACGAGCCAACCTTTAGACTAAAACCGACACGGCGTGTAACAAATTGTGCTAAACGCAAGAGCAAACATTGAGTAACGTAAAGCCGACACACGGCATCTGACAATTTCTGCTCGACACACGAGCGAACGTTTTAGCTACAGCCGACAAACGCATCTGACAGTTTCTGCTCGACACACGACACACGGCATCTGCAAATTTCAGCTCGACACACGAGCGAACGTTTTAGCTGCAGCCGACATACGGCCTCTGCCAGTCTCTGCTCGACACACGAGCAAACGGTTAAGCTATTACCAGCCGACACCCGGCGTCTGCCAGTGCCTGCTCGAAACACGAGCGAACGTTTTAGCTACTACAGCCGACACACGGCGTCTACCAATCTCTGCTCGACACACGAGCGAACGTTTTATAGCTACTACAGCCGACCGGGCAGCCGACACACGGCGCCGGCGTCTACCAATCTCTGCTCGACACACGAGCGAACGTTTTAGCTACTACAGCCGACACACGGCGTTTGCCAATCTTTGCTCGACACACGAGCGAACGTAAGCTACTACAGCCGTAACACATATGGTAATAAATTGCTATAAACAGAACTACGTAGATATAAAACACACTACGGGATAAACAAACGGATAAGCAAGCGAAAAAGAAAAACACATAAAAATGTTTTAAAATACCGAGTAAACTATTGCTGTACGCGTTGTCCCGCTACTCCGGCATGATGTGGAACTTGCGAAGCGGCAGAGAATGGACATGCAGTGTAAATCTTCTAGTTAAACAGCAGAGGCAGGGTAGGTACAGCCATGAACTTGAGAAAATAAACGACGAAACAAACTAAAGCACGTGGTTGGGCTTCGGCGACGTAGCGCGAGAGTATAAGAAAATTCGCCCGGACTTCCCGGCTTGCGTATCTCTTTCGAAATGCCCCGAAACTAAGCAAAGGGATCTTTAAATACGGCGATTGTGCACGTGGTGATTAAGCATTACCTAACACAACTATCTATAAACAAATGGGGTTATGTAATCCACGCACTTCTGAATTCCGCGTCATAATTATGAATGAGAATATTTATTCAATAAGCCTTCGGAAAATATATACTTTATTGGGGTTACCATTGATGGTTTGCACACAATTTCACTTGGAACGAAAACGCCAATTTTCCTTCTGAGATACCTTAAGACTGTTGACAAAATAAGATATGACTTGCTTGCATCACTCGACGAAGCATTTAATATATATATAAGAAGAGAAACAGTAAGATTAGTTAAAACACAAAACAAGAGTTGCAATTCTTCTAACATTTAATTGTGAAGAATTTTGCCCTTAATTTTGTTAAGAAAAAAAACATGCAGGAAAATTATACGAGTTCTAATTTTAATTATTCAATTCGAATGGCTTGGCTTAATTATGACAGGTGTATAAAAACCTGCAAATATTTCGTAATTAAAAGGTTACGTACGAAGAAGTCAATTTCGATTTTAGTCCCCCTATAAAAGTCATCGAGTTATAAATAGGACTTTCATAATATATTTCTTCGCGAAAAATGTTTCTCTAGACATATTTTGTAGGTTTTCTTTATATTTGGCAAAAGTTTCATCTACACTTTTTGATCACCTTTCGTCCAATACAGAAATTGAGTGGAGTGGATAGGATAGTGTGTGTGTGTGTGTGGGGGGGGGGGGGGGAACGGGGGGAGGGGTGAAGTTGATAGGGTGGGGTGGGGGGCGGAGGAAGTCGCGTTTTAGTTTCAAAAATTTAATGCAAATGGCTTAGCTAAATTATTTTTCTGTTGTAAAAAATACCAAATAATCCACAACGATCTACGTTAACGTATCAACAATCGACTAAAACATCGCAAACAACTCGAACGTTTCCAAGTGGCTAAAACGAGCTCGAAAAATGGAAAAATTCCTCCCGATCATCCGAATGGAACCTGGGTCTAGTTACTCTTTTGCGCATGTTCACATCAAAGTGAGGTTACAGTGCCTTCGTTGGAGTTCTGATAGTAAATGTCAAATGTGGTCATGTGCGCGCGCTATGATGTCCAGTGACTTGCTAGATCAGACGTGGTCGATCTTAGCCCGTGATTAAAAAGCCGCATAATCCAAGCAGCTTACCTCAGAGTTTACAAGCTTGTTTATGGTCGCTTGGAGTTACTTTCAAAAATGGAATCGGTACCACAGACAGTGGACACGTGTACAATAGTAACTCTTACCTAAATTAATTTTCCCGCCTTTTTGACTGAAAAAGGAGAGCTCAACCCCACCTTGACGTCACCGAATAGCTCTCACGTGTCCTCGCCCCAAGCTTCGCGCATCTCAATATTCTGGCAAGCAGTTAAGCAAGATTAAATATTTCAAGTGAAGTACGATTTATTCTCCAATTAACTTATGAAAAAAATTTTCTAAAAATAAATTAGCAAGCTGCAAACGAACGGAAGTTAACGACGAGAGCAAAATACTAAAATGACCTGCGCATTCTCGTTTTCATAGCCCTTTCGTTTCTCTTAGCCGGCTTGGCACGAGAAAATGAAGAGCTCTGGGGAAATAGGATTTTTGAATTAATTCGAATTTTTCATGCTGTGAATATGTAGTTTTATCTTAAAGATAGGACCTGATCAGCAGACCCTGAAAACCTGCACTGCAGTATTTGAAGGCCGCAGGTCTCCCAGTGCATGTTGCGGAATTGTGTGGTTGGCCTGGGATGCGAGTGGACACGTGATCGACCTTAAGATCTTTTGAAGTGCACCATAATTAAATTTGGTGAACGCAAGGTTACCGCTAAGTCGGGGTTTTGCATTGTTTGGCAGCTACAGGGATGATCTGCACAATGCGAAAACTATCTCGCTTTCCTTGAAATGCTGTTGAGCGGTTACGGCAATTAGACATTTACAGGAAAGACAATTGTGTTCGTGGTCTGTCCCCTTAGAACTGCATTTAATGACGTTACCTCCTCTCGTGTTGATAAGCTTGCGTTTACTTAGAGGAACCTAAGGACGCTCGCGCTCGAACTTTAGTTAAGCTATCTCTTTAAATCTTGCTATTCTCGACATTGTTTTGCAAGGTCCTTTCTCTTCCTTCCTCTCAATGTATCCATAAAAAATTTCTGATGGTTGAAGGAGCCACTCGCCTTCACCTGATATTTCGCTCAAGCAGATGTGCGATTTCCTTTTCACCCCCCCCCCCCCCCCATAACCCCCCAATCGATGTTCCTAAATCAGCAGTTCGTGTCAGGTAGATAGATCAGATGAAGACACATGATTTTTTAAAGCTTGCCATTTCAAAACTGAACAGCTCTCGAGTCGAATTTTTTCTTTTCTTCCAATTAATCATCTCGCTGTATCTATTAACTTAAGTCTTGAGAAGATCAATTATCATGCACATTTCTTTTTAATTACACTTGCTTTATTTTAATCTATCTTAATTTACAGGTGGTACAACAGGCCTAAAAAGAAAACAGTCAATCATGGAATCAAAATTTGCAATCGAAAAGAAATATTTGATTCTTATTCGTTATCACGTTCTCAAAATTATATTCAGTTTGACTTTAAATATCGTTACCGAAAAGAATTTAAGGTCCATAACATAGTCCACATCTTCCAAATAACGAACCTTCTAGGCTAAATATATTTTATCATCAGAATTAATTACGCTTATGACCTTAAAATGGCAAATTACTTAGCGAATCTACTAGAATTAAAGTGTCCAAATCGGTCCAAATGGAATGTTTCGTTTGTAAGTCAGCAGGAGTAAAAACACGATCTGGTTTATTTGCTTGTAACTCCGTGACACTTCAGTTTCCCCAGAGTGTGATAGCCATGCTCACCGTAGTGGTCAGTGTCTCCAAAACGCAGCTGTTTTACGGGAAGATGGGATTTGTCAGTCAACAAACCGCTGTCCTCACGCCACGTGGCATCATTTTTGTCGCAGTTGCATCCATATCCAGGGTCAGCACAGGTGCCAGTTACCCCGCATGCGCACTTGTAAGGAAAGCTGGAGTTACTTCCTCCCCAATACGTCATCTTGTCTCCATCACGTGACACCCACCAGCCATACATCTCACCGTTTTCGAAGATCACTGAGCCATTACACTCGTATTTGACAAACTGCTCACAGTGGGCAGATATGGCCGTTAGGTTTCCCAGCTGGAGAAGATCAGCCCCAGTGTAGTGGATGTCACGTTTGTAACAGCCTCGAGCTTCACATCCTGTCACGTACGTTCTGTCTTCACTGTCGTGACTGATGACTGTCACGCCAACGTTGTTCTTGTCAGTCATGTCACAGTTCACAGTGAAAGGTGTCACGCCTCCTTCTCCATCAGGGTCGATGACGTAAGAACCACTAGGAGCTTTTGGGTTCCACAGCTTAATCATACTGCAGCTTTTATTTGCTACAAGAAAAAAATAAGTACGGTTTAATTTGATGAGATGCGGGGAGTGGGGTTAATGATATTAAAATCGTACTTAGGGCCTGTTTATATGGAGGAGAGTTTTCCCTGGTAGGAGGGTTACCCTCCATACCGAGCCACCCCGGGCGAGAGAGCTTTTCATACGTTTCTTTATAAATAGCTGCGAACTGTTTATATGAGAAATTGCGAAGTTGGCTCGGGGGGGCACGGTGACTCTGGGTGGAGGGTCACTTGCTTTGAAGGTAGGGTGACCCTGGGGAGCGAGCCAACTTTTTTCCATATAAACAGTTTGGGTATTTTTGCCTCGCCTACCAGGGACAAGTTGACACATACGGAGCATGCGCAAATGCTGCAATCGGCCAAAACAACATCTAAGTCGGCGGTAAATTTGTCCAAAATGGTCTTCGTCGATGTTTCAGCGTTCCTGATTTTAGAAAAGGCCGCCCTGAATAGCTATTTAAAGATAACTCTCGCCAGTATTTGAACCGACAGGGCCAAGTTTTGGCTCGGTCAACAGCGACAACTTTCTCATATAAACGCTCGGTAAAAGATAGCGCGGGGGGGGGGGGGGAGAGGGTAACTCTCCTACCAGGGACAACTCTACTCCATATAAACAGGCCCTTAGAAATGCATGTCAGAACAAAACAACGAGGATATCGACTTTAACGCAGTTGCAAAAAGTTTTAGTAACTTTTTACAAATTTGTACCTGCTGCCAATTCGCAGTAAGTTCCACAGAATCCAGGCTTGCAGCGACATCGATAGGAGTTCACTTCATATTCAGGAACACATTCGGCACCGTTCTTGCAAGGCTTGCTTTCACATGGAGACTGAAAATAAAGTCAAAATCGGTTATAATATCAAACCTGTAGGTATTAATAAAAACTTGTGTATGCTCTGATCAACAAACTCTTACCGGTAGACTGTAATGATGGAATGTAGCATTTGCGTGAAACATTTTAGTCGCTCTGTACTTGTCGGTGGCCAACAACTCACACAGATAAAGGCCTTTCGAGTCAGGATACGCTGCAACGTTAAACGAGAAACACTTTGGTTCGCCAACACAAAGGAAAGCGCAATTAAACTCGTCTGCCACCTTGGATGATGTTATTTTCTGCGCCCATAAGTAGTGGAAGGAATTTTGCTTAAAGTTACCAAAGGAAATGTCGCATGTTGGGTTTCTATAAAGCGCGCTGTTTTCCATAGCGCGCATCGTTTGGGAGATAACAAACAACAGGAGTGGTAGCAGCAACATGGCGCTGGGCTGCCAACAGCGAAATGTGTTGTTTGAGGATGAAGGAACACCTTAAATTTTCAAGCCATGTCTGAACTTGTCAGTTACGTTGATTGACAGGTTTTCACGTCACGTGCAATGCTTTACGTTATTAATTTCTCCTAGTTGGGTAGCCTGAATTTCAGACATCCCTCTGTGCTCGCCTGCTTGCCAGCAGGCGAGCACAGAGGGATGTCTGAAATTCAGGCTACTAGTTGGGTCAATATTAAAAATAGTTGTGTAATAATAAAAGTTCATTTGAAATTTTGAGTTTAGAATTTGAGCTTGGAATTTTCAAAAATTTGAAAATTTTCGAAGTTTTGAAATTCGAATTATCGAACTTTAGAGAGTGTTAACAACGTGTTTTTTGTTAACAAGTTAAATATTGGGAAATAACTTGAGAATGGTAATTTTGTTTATTTATAAGTTTAATGAATAGCATCGCGCGCAATACTGTACATTCATAACTTCAAGTTAAATGCAAATTTCTGCGAATTGTTTAGCTAGTCGGTTTTTACATGTAATATTGTGAAAGTTAACTTGAATCATCGCAAGATATTGCATTGTTCGTTATTTGACATCTTAGGAGGAAGATAACAAAAAAAGATATGCCTTCTAACACCTGCTTTATAACAAAAGAGAAAACATTATAATTATTTTTAAATACCGAACATTTTTTTTCCTGTTTCTGGAATGGACGAGTTACAAAAAAAAAGTTCGTTCGGTGTTAAAATAATGCAGTTCACGCAACATGGAAAATAGTTTAAATTTTCAGTTCGACCCTCACCGGCGCTTTATAATTAAAAAGACTATAAAGAAGTCATTGAGATTTTGTTTGAGCTCTCATATAAGCGTTATCCAGCTTGTTAAAGGATTTTTCTCGAGATCATATATTGTTTGGAAGTACCTTAATTACAGGAAATTAACGCTCCAATAAATTAAGGTCTTTGAAATTAACGCGAATCGGAGAGAAAATTTCTTTCAAATAAAGGAAATTAACTCGTGAGAGGGGTGTAAATTTTAAAAATCAAGAAAATTAACGCGAGTAATGACGTCTCTAAAGTTATTTTGGCTATAGTACACAAAAACGGATGTCGAGAACCGCTCTTCTGGAGGCAAGAATGAACTGAAAATATTACAGATGACATATCTTTAAGGCTTTTACATTGTAAAAGATTGAGAAATAGTGTGCAGAAGAGAGAAAGACTCTTTTCTGGTCCTTGCAATAAAGAATCCATTTTCAATTTGAATTGTGCCGTGTGTAAACGACGTTTTTTTAAATTAACAATTAATTGTTGGTACATTACTTGCAACACCTGCTTAATAAACGGGAGAGAAAACTGTCGCTTGGTTAAAACAGAAATCAATACTATTATATTTTTTCTTAATTTTCAAGAATTTTTCTTTCTTATCTTGTTCGTGTAATGGACGAATTCCTTTTCAATTTCTAAAAAAGTTACGAAAAAAATTTGTTCGTCCGGTGTTAAATTAATGCACTAGTCTTGTAACAGGGAAAGTAGTTTAAATTTTTAATACAGGAAGACTTTAAATTTCGAAATGAACTCACGTTTAAACAAGTCAGTTATTGGTTGATAGGATTCATGAATGCTATTTATACTACAAGTTATTCACCCGGCATTCTCAGAAAATATTAAATTCCAAAAGTGCTCTTAAATTCTAAAGTTATGTCAATACTAGCT
>NC_135771.1:23943241-23966252 GCF_052425735.1 Oculina patagonica
AAAACGTTACCATGGTTGCAAGTTGGGTAGGGCTTCACTATGCAATATGGTGGGGATCGGTCAACCCCCTTCTTCTGAGATGTTTTCAATTCTTCCTAGTTTTCTCAGACATACATTCTTAATTTAACACCCCTAAGACAGACAAGAAGCATCCCCACCCTTGAATTTGTTGTTAGTTAGTTAGATAGGTAAATAGTCCAGTAACTTAATTGACTGATGGAAAAACCGTGTATAAATAAAGTTATCTTATCTTCATATGGGAACGACCCAGGGAGCTAAAGGGTGTGTAGGCCTGCGTATGCAGATGGATATCCGGATATTTATTTCACACAACCAAAAAATACAGTAAAAACCTGCGTTTAAGAACCTGTTAGGCTAAAATTTCATTTTTAAGCACCCTTCACATAAGAACCATTTTAGGCTAAAATTCTAAAACAGGTTTTATTTTAAAAAAAAAGAAAAAGAAAATCTTCTCAAAAATATAGAACACAGTCTGTACACATTATAGTTACAGCATAGTTACATAAAATTTGTCCTCCTTGAATATAATTATTAACTGAGATGAACAGATGACAGAATCAGATTAAAAAAATTAAAAGTATAGTAATTTGCTTACCGAAGCCTCCAAGAATACTGTTATTGGACATTAAAGACCAGATCATTTAAAAATTCTACTTTATTTCTTGAACAAAAGTTAAGAACCTAATTAAGAACCTAGTTAGCCTAATTTTACACTAAATACCATTTATATAAGAACCTGTTTAGGCTAACTTGAAAAAACCTAGGTTCTTATACGCGGGTTTGTACTGTATTGAATGTTTTCCACAGCAAAGGTAGATCTCCCTGCACTCACGGGCTTCTTAAAAATGGAAAGGAAAGCTCACCTGTTTCCTGGCAATAGTGGAAGATCGTCCTGTTGAACAGCTGCAATGGTTTCACCTGTAAAAGACAAAAAAAATATAAATATTTTGAGAACATCTTCAATTTGGTCAGACCAGGTCCTGAAAGACTGCAAGTTTCGTTTTTGGCAAATTTGATTCTTTTTTTTATTTTTTTTTTATTTTTTAAATATGCATTTACATAAAACAAGACATTACATAATCGATACGCTACTTACAAAAAAAAAAAAAGAAGCTTGTACACACACACACACAAAAAAATTGCATTGACGATTACAGTGAGTACATTCAAACATAACTACTACTAGTGCTTTTTTTACAGTGTTTTTTCCTTTCTATTGTTATTTATAAAATAAAACCTACTGGTAACAACAATATTTATTGTCTTAAGCATTTGATTCTAAATCAGTATTTTCTTTAAATACAAATTGATGGGGAAATTTGCATAATTAAAATAATATAGTGGAAACACCCATCGTTCATTCAAATTTCAAATACCAAATAAATTAAAAATTTTCGGCTTCACTCTATTTTGATGTAGGACCAGTCTTTACTTTGCAGATCAAGAAACTCAGGAAGAGATATTGTTGGGTGGAGCCAGCTCCCTTGTGGGCCAGCTCTTACACCAATCTCTTGTACAAAGTCCAAGATGCATTCAGCGCATGCAGACAGTCCAAATTTCTAAACAAGTTTCAAATTTGATCAATTTTGATGTAGAAGCAGTCTTTGCTTCACAGATCAAGAAACTCAGGAAGAGATTTACGGGTGGAGCTAACCCCTTATCAGGTCAACTCTTACACCCATCTCTTGTACAAAGTCCAAGGTCCATTCAGCGCATGCAGACAGTCCAAATTCCAAACATATTCTAATTTTGAGCAGTTTTGACGAAGGACCAGTTTTTGCTTTACAGATCATGAAACTCAGGAAGAGATTTTGTTGGGTGGAGCCAGCTCCCTTGTGGGCCAGCTCTTACACCCATCTCTTGTACAAAGTCCAAGATCCATTCAGTGCATGCAGACAGTCCAAATTTCTAAACAGTATTTTTACTTTATGACAAATTTTGATGTAGGACAATTTGGTTCAGACATAGATCAATAAACAGTGGCAAAGAGACTTAATTGGTGGAATTATAATACCCTGGATTAAAAATTTGAACTGAATAAAGTTTGTCCAGTACTTAACTGACTGCATATCTGTGATCTGCACATTAAGAGTAAACAGCTTGTAAGATGATTGAGCTCTTTCCTCCTGAAGAAGAAAAACAAATAAAACACATTTTATTGGTTGTCCGCCAGGTCACTTGCACTCAGCAATAATTTATTGTTAGTGTGAATGCAAGCCTTACAGGTTTACAGATTAACCCCGTAAATTTACCAAACATTCTAGACGGCCGATGGTGCAGAACTTGGTTACATTATTAGTACAAATAAAAGAACTATAGAAACATTCTATGACTGATTGCTCTTTTTTATGTTTCATATCCTATGTCTACAAGCTTCTCCTCTCCCCCCCCCCCCCACCCCCCCAATCTCCCCTTCCTCTTAAATAGCTTGCATCAAATAACCATAATTTCTGGAGTGAGAAATTTATTAAACCATGCTGTTCTCTCTTATCACATCAGCCTATTTACCCTCCTCTACTCATTTTAAGCAAATAAAAACAATAAATGACAGAACAAATTGTGAATCTCTTTTAGCACAAAGAGGTCTTGGAAAATACTGGTACTAGCTTGTGTATGCCTGCCCATATGTAGCAATATTTAATCCTTGCTTATTAACATTAAATTTAAACTTACTTTCCTTTAAATTTAAACTTCATGTCCAAAATTTATTTAAATTTAAACCAAATTCCTGTTTAAACTTTTTATATTTGATTTAATACTGTCAGTAGTGAAATCTATTCAATCCTAATTTGAATTATCATTTAAACTTTTTTTCATTTTAATTTAATCTTTTTATCATTTAAATGTAAACTTATAGAATATTTCTTTATACTGCTAAACGTTTGATTTAATCCTTCCTTTTTTTCATTTCAATTTAAACTTTTGAAATGTTATGTAAACTTAGGAATGATTCTATTTAATCTTCCTTGGGCGAGCTCGGCCACTGGCGGCCATTTTGTTTTGTTTTGGTGCGCTTTAGATTTATCGTCGATCGTCAGTAAATATGGACGAAGGCACCAAAGAGTGTCCAAATTACCGAGCAAAGCATCCAGGCTTTTGTTTTCCGTCCTCCAGCTCTACTGCTTCGAACCCTGCTGTGAATTTGAGTCGTTACGGTGACAATCAGTGAAACTCTCAAGCGTGCTCAGGGATTTGGACTGCGGACTACGGACTATGGACTACGCATGGACTGGGTATAAAACACGGACAAGGACTGAGGTATAAAATACGGACTCAAACTACGGACTAGGTATAAAATACGGACGACGGTATAAAATGCGTCTAAAAGCGAACCACAACTAGAAATAACGAAATCTCTTCAAGGATGTATACTTAAGCAAAAAATAATTATTGTTCGCGCCAAAACGCCTTATGTGACCTTTGTAATCATTGTCGGCTCGTATTGTGCTGTTGTACACGAACTACGATATATAGAAGCAAGGCTGTAATCATCAAAGTTGTCTCACCTCAATAAAGTTAGCTTTTTTCCTGCAGAAAATCTGCTCGTAGGTTACGGCAAAAATTCCTTCAATTGTAAGGAACTTAAAATTTGTCTTTGTTTCCTTCGCTTTGCATTTGTTCTTCGATTCTTGGATCGGAGTTGCAGCGGAGACTCGACTCAAAACTTTATATAATGTTGTCGATTTCATTAAAGACCACTCAAACGTCCTGCTAAACTCAAATATTCTCCGATTCCCCTCCAGGTATTTTTTTCTGATAATTTATTACCCTCGCTAACTCCAACTCCCGACATCTGAAACTTTTTTTGATCTCCCTTTAAGATTCGAGTTACCGTTTAATATTCAACTGTATATCTTGAGAAAAATCGTTTTGTTGTTTTCGGCTTTGAGCCGACAACAATTACAAAGGTCACATAAGGCCGTTGCGTTACATTTGGGTCATCCGCACAGTTTTGGCGCGAACAATAATAATTTTTTGCTCAAGTATACATCCTTGAAGAGATCTCGTTATTTCTAGTCGTGGTTCGCTTTTATAATGCATTTTATATGCTTAGTCCGCATTTTGCACCGTCGTTCGTATTTTATACCTAGTCCGTAGTTTGAGTCCGTATTTTATACCTCAGTCCTTGTCCGTGTTTTATACTCAGTCCATGCGTAGTCCGTAGTCCGTAGTCCACAGTCCGAATCCCTGAGCACGCTTGAGAGTTTCACTGATCGTCACCGTAACGACTCAAATTCACAGCAGGGTTCGAAGCAGTAGAGCTGGAGGACGGAAAACAAAAGCCTGGGTCCTTTGCTCGGTAATTTGGACACTCTTTGGTGCCTTCGTCCATATTTACTGACGATCGACGATAAATCTAAAGCGCACCAAAACAAAACGGCCGCCAGTGGCCGAGCTCGCCCCAGGAAGATTAAATAGAATCATTCGTAAGTTTACATAAAATTTCAAAAGTTTAAATTGAAATGAAAAAAAGGAAGGATTAAATCAAACGTTTAGCAGTATAAAGAAATATTCTATAAGTTTAAATTTAAATGATAAAAAGATTAAATTAAAATGAAAAAAGTTTAAACGATAATTCAAATTAGGATTGAATAGATTTCACTACAGTATTAAATCAAATATAAAAAGTTTAAACAGGAATTTGGTTTAAATTTAAATAAATTTTGGACATGAAGTTTAAATTTAAAGGAAAGTAAGTTTAAATTTAATGTAAATAAGCAAGGATTAAATATTGCTACATATGGGCAGGCATACTTGTGTCATGTGCTAGTACTATGGTTAACCTGGCGAGCCCTGGGTAAACAACATCCCCTGTCTGCAGTACACTATCATATCTAAAGAGATACACTGTATATAGTCCTCAGTAAGCAAGGTGATCTTGTAAAGCAGACTGTACAGGGCCTAATCACTAAATACTTGGGAAAGGGCTTTCACTTTTGAATGAGCATGAAATGGGAACAACAGGTTGTTGGTGGGAATTTATAGAGATGAAGCTCAAACAACATATACTAAGACCCATATACACTGTAACCCCTTTGGGAGGTTCATAATTCTGTTGTACATACCATGTAAAAAAAGACCAGGATCCCAGTGGGGAATCCTGCTATAAACCAGGATCCCGTCTAGATCTCGTCTAGTTCCCGCCAGGATGGCGATATCCCACTGGGATCATGACTAGCTGGGAAAAATCCCAGCACATCGGGATCCTGGCAACATGGCAGCATGACGACATCCCAAGTATGATAATGTGTAATTCAGAGGACCCAAGTCATGTCGGGTATTTAATATTCAGAAGCCCTCACGCCCAATCAGGAGTCGTCTTAATAGTCTCAAAGCGGGCTCTGGAAACAAGGTTGGAGTCCAAGTTTGTATTGATGTCAAAACAGGTTATGAAAGCAAAACATATTCCGATAGTAATTTAAAATGTTTATCGGTTCATGTTCAAAGCGTGTGCTCCCTTACCTAAGGGAAACTGATCGAAATGTTTGTATATGTTTGCTTGTCTGAAGGAAACTTCAAAGTTTCCATGTTCAAAGCATGCTTTGGGCTGTCTAAAAGAAAACTTGAAGTTCAAAGTGATGTCGTTTTTGATGTTCAAAGCGTGATCTCGCCTGTCTGAATAAAACTTTTGGAGGTTCTCTTTTTGAAGGGTGCGTTTAGTTGTCACAATAAAGCTCAGCAAAGTTGTCATGTTCAAAGTGTGTGTTCACTTATCTGAATAAAACAGTGGTTCTCATATCTAAATCGTGTGTTTACTTGTCACAATAAAACTTAGCAAAATTTTCATGTTCAAAGCATGTGTTCATTTGTGTGAATACTACAAAGAATTTACGTGAATAGTCCCTACGCGCCAACAATTATTTTTTCCTTTGGAGCGTACGCATACCACAAGAATTAAATCACCACTTCAACAAGCTTACGAAGGTGTTTATTACAAAAAGAAACCAAAAAATGTTTATCGGTTCATGTTCAAAGCGTGTGCTCGCTTATCTAAGGGAAACTGATCGAAATGTTTTTGTTCAAAGCCTGTGTATCTTTGCTTGTCCTAAGGAAAGTTGTTGAAATTTCCATGTTCGAAGCGTGCTTTGATCTGCGCGGAGTCAAAAACCGTTTTTTTTGTGATCGATAAAACTGCTTTCGTTTGCTAATTAGTCACTTTGTCCCACTGGGACACTACCGCTTCGTTGGGCATGCGTGAATTAATAACTGAATTCGTAATGAATTACACATTTTCATCGCCTTGATGTCCTAATGACTTCCCACTGGGATCCTGCCTGGGCAAAATTCCATGCCATGGACCCTGCCAAGAATCTTGCTTTTAATTATATTCTTGCCAAGATCCCAACAAGAAAAAAAATTCCAAGCAAAGTTCAAGTAATGATCACAAGCTTAGAGATTTTGGACTTGTCTGTTCAGCGCCCTTTAATAAATGTGCCCCTCGATCCTAGCCCACATGAATAAAACATTGTTGGCTGTAATAAAAACCTAAATGTACCGGTGCTGTGGGCCATTCCAAATAAAATTCACACACCCTGATGACAAATCTAAGGGGGTAAGCAAAAAATGAGCAAAAAAAATGGTCTTTTTTTCTGATGGGGTTACAAAAAAAATGTTTTTTTCTGAGAGGGGGCATCATGTCAGCACTTTGATCCTTTTTTCTTAGGGGGTTAATCTTGACTTACCTCGTCAACAGGGGGGGGGTGTGGATAAAAAATGGAATGGCCCTGTATAAATGAGTGTGAAGAAATTAATTTTGGTAACACACTCAGATAAAATAGACATATTTTTTTAGTCAAGGTGGAATTTTGACTGTAAAACGCTATAAAAGATTAGCTAAACAGCACTATATAAATTATTATTATTATTATTATTATTATTATTACTATTATTATTATTATAATTATTGCAATAAAATTAAAACTCTTACCATTAAGTTTTTCATTCAATCATGCCTGCATTCACTGAACATCCTGCTGTTTCTGAAATGAAATATAAGTCAGACTGTAAACATTGTTGCTCTGAGCTCATGTTTTGAAACATTAAATAAAGCGCTCACATCGATCTTACGCCAAAAATATTAAATCCAGTTGAGTAAACTCTGTTGCATACAGATTTCCACTTTTGAATTAAAATGTGGTGTAAACACCAAATGAATCCAAATCTTCACTCTGCTTTGCTATCATTTTAATAAAAAAGCTCTACTTAATTCACTTTTGTGGTCAGCAGTTAAAGGATAAACATGCGCCTTTTCTTTTCAATGCACACAATGCCTAATTCTGCCACCACTTCTGACCAAAAAAATTGAATCTCAGCTTACAGTGGTCGTCAGAAGTAGTTTAAACTTCATTTTAATGGTCTCAAAACGCTTTAATTATATATTACAAATCAGTGTCCGCATTACTGGACGAAATGTTCAAATTCTCAAAATCTTCAGCCTACTTTGACAAGTTGGTTCACGCATTTAGGAACAAAACAGAAAACATAAGGATACTAATTCAACTGTTCATGACCAGTTTGTAGTCTCTTAATTAAGTTAAATTGTCCTTCTTCTTTGAGATAGGTTATTATAAATGTTGTTCCCGTAAATATTGCAGTCCTTTTTTCAAGTCTGACAAAACAAATGATACTGAACAGTCTTCGGCGTGATGTTCATAAAAACTGAAGGTATTCCCTAAAGGAATAAACTAACCCCTTAAGGGTAAAAATGCCAGTGGATTCACCCATTTCTGAATCCCACAATTAAATCGGGGTGACTTTATGGCAAAGTTTAAAAAAATTCTGTATTAATTTTGGGGTTTAGTGGAGGGTATTGTACTGACCCATCAAAATATAGGAGCTGGAAACTGCTGCAAACCATTATGAGCCTCCTTACTGCAGCAAATAACACAAGGACGGTCCAATTGTATATCAAGGTTGAAACAGTTAATTAGATGTTTGTCGAGTTCAATAAGCCAGGATAAGCTTGCCGTGTTGTCTTCAAAACATGCACAGACCTCGTCGAAATATTTTGGTGCACGCGTGTTGAAAAATAAAGTATGCAAGCCATGCAGATTTGCATGACTTCAAAAATTCACAATATCTTAGTGCTTTTGAATTAGTTTCTTGCCTTCAACTTGAGTAAAATTCAATTCTGAGTAAAGTTTAATTCTAGTTTCTTTCATATTTCAATCTATAGTTCAGAATTTTTGGCATTTTTTAAGCCAACAGATTGTGACCACATGTAATCTATACCAATTTCTGTTTTGGCGGACCTCCCCATACAAAACTTTTTTTGGTACCCCCCCCCCCCACTCCCCCTACTCCCCCGCACACCACCATTAATGAGGTGAAGCAAAATTTACCCTCTAAGAAAAAAGGTCAAAGTGCCAACGTGATACCTGATACCCCCCTTCAGAAATAACCCATTTTTCAAAACCCCTGCAGAAAAAAGCCAACTTTACCCTAACCCCTTCAGAAATATTTGAAAGATCAAAGATTGCAGGCAGGGCTTAGCTCCCCAAAAATGATTTTCAAAGCCCCTTTCAAAGCCTCCAGAAAAATTATCTCAAAATAATAGGGGTGTGGCTGTTGTGATTTAAATTTTAACCTTGGCAAATTTTGGTATTTTCTCCTTAGAGGACCATACCGTACCCTACCACCCCCACCAACACCTCCCCCCCCCCCCTCCCTCTCCAGATAAACAATAATGGCGGCCTCAAAATACACTTCTCAAACGGAGCCAAGAATGCTTAGTTACATTGGAAAACGCTCAATAAGGAAAGAAACCCTTATTTACACAGCCTTCATAGCGAAGAAATAATATTTAGAACTGAAATTCCTAATAAAAGCATTTTAGCTTACCTGCACTCCAAGCTGCTCTCAAAATCGCGCGTCAACACATCTTGCACATGGACAGTGAAACATAGCTCTACCTCTCTTGCTGTTTGTAAAACAATCAGCGAATATTGCAAGATGATACAAAATGATAAGTGGTAGATCACTTTTACGTTCAAAGGACGACAACAGATAAGGAAACCTTGCAAATAAATCACTCACTTTCAGTTTACCATTCTGCTGCGTTTCAAAATATGGCGGAAATGCTCTTTGCAAAGGACACTGGGAAGTTATACACGCGCGTGGCGCACGCGAGTTCGCTACCCCTAAGATCAAGACCACTTTAGCTGGGCCTGTCTCGTGAAAACAATTATGCTCGATAAATGCCGTTGATTGATTGGTTACCCAGTGATTACCCAGGAGCCCATAAACAGACTACAGAACACACATTGTTGATCATAACTTTTATAGATTTGTTGGCTCCTAAATTTTTTGTGCGACCCAACACAAATTAAGGCCAAAGGCGAGGGACTACTTTGTCGCAAGGGACTACTTTGTACGTGGTCCACACCCCCCCCGGGGGGGGGGACTCGCATATGAAAGTGACGGGGATGCTCTTCGTCTCGCTTAGGGGTGTAAATTTCAGATTTTTGGTCTCACTTAGGGTGTTCCGAGCAAAACGCCAATATTTTTAGCCATAATGGTCTCGTTTAGGGATACACACGAAGAAATACAGTCGAAGCTCTCCTAAGCGGACACTCTCGGGACGCGAAAAAGAGTGTCCGTAACTGAAGCTGGCCGCTGACGAGAATGGTTGTCGTAAGCGGCCACTAGAGGTGTAGGCGGTAGATGGCTGCTTACGGGAGCTTTCCCAGCTAACAATAACCGGACGGAAGTGGATGACGAAAAAACAAACACTGAAATTTTTGGTATTGTACTGTAGTTACTGTAAAATCATTGTGACGAACGGTGTTGTGAAGTTAGTCGATAAAAACAAGATGCAGAGGTTGTTAATGAGATTTTCTTTGGGGTGTCCGCTTGCGGAAGCTTAAAAACAAAGAAAAAAACTAAGTCGTGATCTCTGAAAGTGTCCGCGGCCGCTTACTGGAATGTGCGCTTACGAGAATGTCACATTAAAAATACAATAAAAATACAGAGTTTGTATGGGAGATAAAACGGGGTTTCAAACAAGGCGGCTGTAAGTAGAGCTGTCGCTTACGAGAGTGTCCGTTAAGAGAGCTTCGACTGTATTTATTCTTATTTTTGGTATCTTTTAGGGGTCAAGAAAAACTTGAGCCACACCCAGATTGGTCTCTTTTAGGGGTTCTTTTCAAAATTTCCGACGAGTTCTCCGTCCGTTTCATATAGGAGTCCCCCCCGGGGGTCAACACAGCTCAGAACACCCCGTCCTTCATTCAAGGTCTTTTCCACGTTTTCACACAGGTCACAGACACTAAAGATCCTTGCCTAGAGATGGCCGCGGTACGTTTTTCTTTGGAAACAACACAGTTTTTTCCCCTATACCATTCTGATCAGAAGTGTGGTCATAAAGTAGAACATTGAGCTGTATAACAGCAGCTGACGTTTCCGTTGCGTTCTTCCGTTGAGGATCCGATGTTATGCCACCCTTAGACATCGTTATTTGTTGTACACTCTTTTTATTTTATAAGACTAGTTTAAAATAATATCGAGGCTGAAATTTGCGAACTTTTAAGAATATTTTAAGAATAAACCCGAGGCTGAGATTTTGAAAAGAATATAGTTTTTAGTTGAAACAAAATCAGGTATTTTCATTTCCGTCACTTTATCTCTGTGAGGAATGCTTTGTTTAAAGCCAAAACGGCCAGGCTGCAACGAAAAGCAATGGTACATGTGTACAATGTAACACGATACAGATCTGGACACCAAACACTTGTAATCAGTTGATTACCCAATACTTGCTAAAACGGAAATGTCAAACGGTATTTTCTAAGAATGTTCATAAGAATATTTTCAGCCTAAAATCGGCAGAAAAATAAGAATATTCAGCATGGGTCGAAAAAACTGTATTCTTATTTAAAAAAAAAAACGAGTATAATGGACTCACCTCTCCCCGTTCCTCTCCCTACTATTTCCCAGCCCGAAACACGAAAGAGACCTCTGCGGAGGAGAGAGGTCAAATACGAAAATTGCTCGTGTAGACTGAACTCGTCACATAAAATTTGGCAAATATTGCGTCAGCATATGTGGTCTCTAATTTCCAAATCTCCAACAGGGTACAGTGCGTGCGTACCTAGCCTCAGTGCGTAACTTTACTGTCCAAGGTCATTACATTATGACTACTTATTAACCGAGAGTGAGGTCATTACAGGGGAATCTCAGACCGAGGCCTTGATGTATTGACCGAGCGACAGCGAGGTCAATACATCAAGGTCGAACGGACGAGGTTAATAAGTTATTTATTATATGGCTATTCAAAAAAAGAGTATAATCAAGGGAAAAACACTGGAGGTAAAACTCGCTCTCTGTGGCTCTCTTCGTCGCTCATACTAAACTGAGAAGTATCGGTATGCTTATATTTTTCTTTCAGTTATTGAAAAGATAGTTATATTTTGTCGGCATTTTTGTTGTTTTTGCCCCCTCGCTAGTAGCTTTTACTCAGAACTCAAAAAACCGTCGAGCCGAGAAAAATTTTCATAATGCCCGGTCATTTCAAGAAAATAATGCCCGCTCAGCAGCCAATCAGAGCGCGCGTACTATTGTAGCCATATAATAATGGCGCACTAAACTTTGAACAGCCGACAAATAATTATTGTTTCATCTAAACGAAGAAATATATTTGTCAAATAAAATTGACCGTGTAAAGCCGGGCGGGCTTGAAGCAAAAATGCGTAAGATTTATGTAAATAGTTACATTTTTATAAGTGCTTATATCAATAGCAGCTAGTAATGGCCGTTTTCACAGTAGAAGACGGACAAATAACTGTCTAGTTGAACAAGTTGTCTGGCGATTCTTGGTTTTCACGTGACGTCATCAAAATTGGAAAATCCAGAATCGCGAGTTTCATGACTTTTTACCCTTCACTGGCTATTAGACGTCCTCAACATATATCTTATTGAAGGTTTTCAGCTCGTTAGCATCCGCCGTTTTAAAAATATAACATTTTGACTTTCGGAGTTTTGCGCCACACGACATCAGAATGGCCGCCATCACGTATACTTAAAAAAAATGCTTCATCCTGTGATTTTTAACGATCTGAACAATTGAGGTTTTACAAGAAGTGTTTATGTTAGTGTTAACGTATTCACGAAGGTGAACTGACCGCTTTTTATAGCAGAAGTGAATGCCAGATGTTTTCATTCATTTCTGGCGGCCATCTTGGTGCCCCTTTACACGGACTCCAGCATGGAATTTCCATACTGTGCTCTCTAAAATTTTGTGAAACATTTTAACGGATAACTCAAGTACGGAATACTATACTGACCTGAGACTTGGACACGTAGACTATCTAGTAATTTTCTACAACCTGTAATATTCTTGATTTGTTTGACTCAAAAGATTTGGATTTATTTTTTGCAGCTCGTGACAGTATCGTTACTTGCGTGACAGTGAAAACCAACAATTTGTTTGTCTAGTATGAATTTAAGACAGCTTATTAACGACTTATCCGTCTAGACGACCAAGTCGTTTTTGAAAAATCGTCTTCCCAGACGGCCAAATCGACGGACAAATTCAGACGACTTGTATGTCCAAAATCATGTACGCCCCGTTTTCACACTAAGACGACTTTTTCGTCTAGACGATTTGTCCGTCTCTAGTGTGAAAACGGCCAGTCTAAAATAGTTGTAAGCGTTAACGTTTCTGTGCGTATGTGACGTACAAAGCTTAACTTTTCAGTAAGAGAAATATATAATTTATAAGCGGAAGTTTTGACCTTAACTTCGCAGGCCGATAGTGAGGTTGTTGTTTGGGCCAGAGATAATACTCGCCGCGCCTAGCCCACATAAACCAAAAGTTTAATTTTCGAAGTCCACCATGCATGAAATAGGAAAATAATTGTATTAATAATCGATTCAAGCAAATAACACAAAGAAAATTAAAAATGGTAGGAAAACATCTACCAGAGGAAAATCTAATCATTCATTTGATGTCATAACTGCGCGCGCTTATTACACCTTAACAAAAGTTCATTTATGACGTAATAACGCACTTACTGAGCTGGGTGAAAGTTCGTTCTCCGACCTTTCGAATCAGTTGTGGTCGCCAAGTTCTTAGAAATTTTAAGAGACGTATTTCACGCAAAAAGACAAGGGTTTGGAAAAAAGTCCCATCTAAAGATAATCTACAACGCAAAAGGTAAAAAAACTGGGTGAAAATAATTAGACGCGAGCGCAAGATTTAATCTTCCCCGGAGCGCGGATCCTGTATTCGAGATCAAACACGCACATAACTGAACTTAAGACGTGTGGCGTACCAGCAGACTGATTTGGGCAAAAGCATTTCCCCCTTTTTATGGCTGTTTGTGCCGATGTCTTATGATCATTTCCAGTGAAATCTAAGGGTCGATTCCGGATATTGAGGACACAGAGTTGAGGAAATTGCTTTGCATAGCGTAGGGGCCAAGAAAAAATTTGCTAACAAAAAGCTTGAGCTGCGCGATTAGTATGTACTAGTGGCAAATTCTCGTCACAGTTCTTCTTTTATTTTGACATGTTTTATTTAAATTTCTTCTTAATAAAAAATGTAATATGGCGTATAAAGGAAAAGCGAATCTTGTACGAAGTTAGCAGTTACTATAGTTACAAATAAGTTACGCAAAACAAATCACGGTCAAACGCGTTTTGCGCGGTGAAATGTCCATTTTCAAGCCGAGAGATATTAATTATAAGACGGTCACTGAAAAGACACGTTTTGTAGGCGGCAGGTGTAATTTGTTACCTAGCTAGTTTGTCAGCTCATAATTTGATTCATTTGCTATGTTTTGCAAATGGGGCCTTATATGCTGATGTCCGATCTCATCCCATAATTCTAATTGTGAAGCGCATTGAGCTTTGTAAATGCGATATATAAGAATCTATATCATTCATTCATTTCTTTCAGAATGGCTTCATATTCGTATAAAGCTCAAATTGATGCCTTAAAGACTGAGCGACAATGGCTGATGGACGACAACAACCTACAAAGGGCAAAAGTGGATAAACTAAATAATAAAATGCATATACTGCAAAATAAGTTTTTCTCCCTCCGGGAAGAGTCCCAAAAAGATAAACGGACATTAGAGTTTTTAATTACCCTCGGGAGAGAAATGTACAACGAGGGGCAATTCTACAAGAACAGCTACTATTTGCTATTTCAACATTACCACCAACTGCTTTCCCATCTTAACAACCGCGAAGCCACCAGCCGCACTAAGGATGATACTGAAGACTACGCAATCACCGCTGTCTGCCCTTACAGAAGAGCCCTCTCTGTCTGCCCTGAAAACCTCGCTGTCACCGCTGTTCGTTCTTGTAGAAAAGCCCCCGTTATAGCTCCCGAGGGTAGCCCGCGGGACGTTTCTTTACGACCGCATACCGTGGCGCAAAACTCTATTTGCCTAGATCACAATGTTGCGCTATTCAGCCTGCGGGTCTTTGCCACTCCAGCTCATATACTACGACCTCGACTACTTTCGTTGGCTTTTCCCTTCGCTGAGATAAAGGCTGTTGGTAAAAATTATCAGTCGACAATCGAAAGAAAAACTAAAATCGCCAGTACTCATGAAGTTGATGCGGGAGCTGGTAGTTCTGGTAGCAGCTTGAAAGATTCTGCGGTTACCAGTGAAGAGTTTGCTTCCCGAGATGACGATCAGTTACCCGAGGCTGAATCTTCTGCTAAAGAGGAAAAGGTTAGCAATAATGTATTTATTCTATGCCCAGGGGGGGGGGGGGGTACTCCGGCTTGTAAATGACGGGGATGATCGAAGGATTTTTTGGGTTTGAAATTTTCGATTCCGGGATTTTTTTGGGTTAGAAAAGTTGGCAAGTATTTTTTGGGGTGACTTGGTTTAAATAGGGGATTTTTTTGGGTATTAAAAACGAACTAAAGTGCCTTGGTGCGGCCTTGGCGTTCAATTTTTCATGATTTTCTTTGTGTTACATTATTGCCCCTCCTGACAATTTAGGGGTAATTTGACAAGGGATTTTTTGGGGGGTCATTTTTGGTCCAGGGATTTTTTTGGGTAATGTCGGAAGACTTAGGGATTTTTTGGGTTCTGAGTTTTGCCTCCATTCGATCATCCCCGTCACTTGTGTGAAGTATCTTGATTTAACTTGCTATAACTTACGTTCACTTTGGTCGGGATCAAATTTACATGCAAGTCAACAAAAGTTTTTCACTGTTGCCACCCAATGCAAGTCAACGTAAGTCTTGCAGTTTACTTCAGGTACTAAATTGCATTGCCAGCGCGCGCAGTAGCATTTTAAAATGCTACTGCTATTTTCACAATTTGCGTGCACTTACGGGTAAACTAACGAGTCCGTTTGGCCAGCCAACGCATGTCAAAGCAAGGCTTTCTGTCTACTTCAAGTACTGAGTTGCAGCGCACCTAGTAGCATTAACTGAAATGGCATTTTGGACAACTTGCGTGTACTCGCCGGGAACATGCAAGTCCGTTTGGCCAGCAACACAAGTCTGTACTCAAGTTGAACTTGCGACTACTTGCCGGTTCACTTGCGTTATGGTTTGGGCAAGGCCTTGCTGTTTTTGACAGTAAAATATCCGTATTAAATTATTAAAACCAAAGCTATGATATATTGCAATTCCCAAATACCATGGACCATAACTATGGTAGCCAATACGCGTCAACGAGAGCAGCCGGGGAGCTTAAATATTGCAATTCTTTGGGTGTTTTTAATAAAAACAATTATTCCACTTGCGCTTGTTGGATTTGAGATAGTCGTAGCTAACTCGGCGTAGCGCACTTCTTTGGCTATCAACCATCTCATATCCAACGCGCGCTCATGGAATAATTGTTAAATATTGCTTATTTAATTTGTAAACAAATAGAAGACCAGAAAACGCTTACTGACACACCATATTTGCGGCTAACTGACATTTTGTCGTCAAGATTCTAGAATTACATTATCCAGTGGCACAGTTTAAAACAAATCAGGGTATAGTATTAATCACGACATATAGTTATATAGATATGGTGAATTGTGTTTTACAAAATAAAAATTATGCCCTGGTATTAACTTTATTCTGATAAACTGGGTGCATTGATGTTGCGGGTCCAGATCAAATTAAAGGTTCGTTTTCTCTCTAAACAAAGCAGTTATAAGAGGGTCTGAATGGAGTTTAGTGTTTAGTGTTATTTGCCTATAATTTTTTGTGTTGCTGTTAAATTGGTCAATTTTTTAATGTTTACTGTTCCCGAAGAAACTACTGTTAAGTGTTTGGAGGGTTTTTCTTGAAAGACCCATAGTCTTTTAGCATTGTAAATTATTATCTGCTCTTCGAAAATCGGTTATAAAATCACTCCTGAACATTGAGCCTGTGCTTTGGTTCTCCTCGGAAATCTTCAGTAGTCTTCGGACATCTTCGAAGTCTCCAGAAATCTTCAAGAGTCTTCGGGAATCTTTGGTAGTCTTCAGAAATCTTCCGAAATGATAAGAAATTGTCGGAAAATGGCCGAAAACTTCTTGATATTCTAAACAAAATAATATTGGCCTTTTTGGAGCTGTTTTTGTTTCTTTGTGGATTAAATTTACTGTTACAGTGAATTTTTTTACTGTTAGTGTTAAAATGCCTAAAATTTAACTGTTTCATGTTACAGAGCCACAAAATTAAGTGTTAATTGTTATCGAGGTACCCCCATTCAGACCCTCGTATAAAGGCAAGAATGTGAGCAATTAGAGTTCGCCTGCTCTTCTAGAGCTCAAAATGAACCAGTTACTTAAGGTATCACGGAAGGAAAATTGGCGTTTTCGTTTCAAGTGAAATTGTGTGCAAACCATCAATGGTAATCCAATAAAGTAAAATTTTCTGAAAGCTCATTAAATAAAGATTGTAACTTTGGATTTTGTTTTAATCATATAGACCATAATAAGCAACGTCAGAATTTTGTTTGTTTATGAATTTTTGAACTTTAAAATGGTGTTTTTAGGGCTTCTTTAGGATTTAAAATTCATAAAAATTTAATGGAGCAAGAAAAGAAAAATCTGAGACAAGGTTTTTTAGAATAATGTATGTAGATCAAATTCCACATAAAAGTTTTGGCTCTCATGTAAATGTGTTCTCAAATAAACCTAAAGTTGCGCAACATCATAATTGCATACAAAATGCTGACGTTGCTTATTATGGTCTATATGATGTAAACAAAATCCAAAATAACAATCTTTATTCAATAAGCTTTCGGAAAATATATACTTTATTGGGGTTACAATTGATGGTTTGCACACAATTTGACTTGGAACGAAAACGCCCGTTTTCCTTCCGTGATACCTTAAACGAACTAGGACCTTCTAGCGCTTAAAATGAACTAGGAACTTAGCAACTGAAGTAGCTGTAAGGAAAATTTCTGATTGTTGTTTTTATTTTATTTTTACTTACAGAAAAGTCTAGCCAGTAGATTCCGAGCATGGCTGAGCAAGTTTTGTTGAGCGGACGTCTTCTGAGAAGAAATAAGAGTCGATCAACCTAACATTTTTTGGTTTCATCTGTTCTAGTTTCATTTAATGGAATTTCTATGATTTCTTTAATTTGATTTCACTTGTTAACTTATAATTAACATTCTTTTTTCATACTTTTAAGACGTTTTTAATTGAAAACTCGGTTCTAGAGCTTGTGTTCACATGACCTATGTCCCATCATTATTATGGTCTACGACAAGAATATCAGAAATGCTAGGACTGTTATTGCAGGTTCACTAACTGAAAGTCGGTATGAGTTGTTGCAAGCAGTTTCAAATGGTGTAGTGGCTCTACTTCACTACCTTTTCAACTTCCCATCCTTTCCGCTATCCGTACACTCTCGTTTTTTCGCAAGTTACCCCCCACCTAGCAAAGCCCCTACATTAAACCTCTTTTCCATATACAATTTTTTCTTCCCCTTATCTCCTTCTTCGTATCGCGTTTCGTACCCTTCCCCAATTGCAAGTCTCCCTTAAACTGAAGCCTCTACTTTTTCGTTTCAAGTTCCCGTATCCCTTCCCCTATCCCCTATTTTCCCAAATTCCAGCATTCATTAAACCCTCACCCCAAATGCCTCCGGCCATATTCACCATTTTCCCGTTGTTTTTACCTCCCGTACCCCTCATAACCTACCGAGATCCCTTTTCCAACAATACCCCTTAAAACTTGCAATTTATTCCTAACCCCCTAAATCCCCTCCCCCCCCCCAAAAAAAAAGCTCACTCAGCCCCACAAAAAAGGTAGCAAAATATTTATGTCCTAACATACCAAACTTTGATAAGAGTGCGCTCAATTATAGCAGTGCTATTATTTCATGGTATTTAAGTTACAGACCATAATGTCAGCGGGAAGTGATTTTCAAGCTACAGGAGATCACGACGAACTGGAAGGGTGGTCATGTGACTATTTGCAGTAACCGGAAATTTTGTTCTCAAACTCGAAAACAATGAAATATACAATGTGTGCATGTGAGGAGTTTTTGTTTTTGCCTTTCTTTTTGTTGTTACGAAATCGCTAACTTGAGAATTATAAAATTTATTTGAATCTTTTTTTGTCATACTGTGCAATATATAATATAATTATAATCATGAATGTTTTGATAAAAAAAAACTGATAATTAATGTTTTGAATTGCCATTGTTGGAATTTGAAACCTTATGCTGAAAACGCAAACTAAAATTTCAGTAAAAATAAAAATTTAAATATCAAACTGGATTCTTCTTGAGGCAACATTGTTGATTCTAGGTCATGATAAGGTGAGACTATATAACTGTAGGGTTTATTACGTTCGGAGAGGTGGGGGGGGGGGGGCAAACGGTGGGTAGAGGAGATATACATGTATAGGGACATCTGTGATCGAACTGTAAACCTAATCCCTTCCAAAAGATTTAGCAAAGTTTACATATTTTAACATTTAAAAATATTCGATAATGTTGACGTTTAGCAAGAATAAACGTCACATTTATCACGCGACGTGAGGTGACTGTTACTTTATACTGACGTGGCAAATTTCACAGAACTCACTTCACCAAGTGCTGACTTGTTCGGCCCTGGCAGTAAAACAATTTGTCCATTCTTGAAATTAATTATTACCAGAATTTTTACCGTAAAAAAATTTAAGTATTTTTTCATGCATCTTGAAGTTGTGTCAAAAACTTTCACACGTGACTACGTCGTGAGACAATCGAAAAATACTTTTTTATTATACTATTCTAGCACCTTGCTAAAAGTTAAGAATTTAAACTAACGGCAAAATAAATCGTGAAAATTGTTTTGTAAGAATTAGGGCTGAACTGAAAGGTAAAATTGTTAGATAAAGAAACATAGAAGCGACTCTGCTGGCGTGTATAACAAGGACGTTTGGCTCTAAATGTCAACGTTTGCGTCACGTGACCCATTATTATTGTGTCCATCTGCAAAATATATTTAGGAAATGGTTAAAGACAAACATTGAATGCGATGTTTCCGCTGAAATCTTATATTTGTTTCTTGTATGAATCTCTTCCTGAAATGGTTGACTAAGATTTTTAAGTTATTGATGAATATAAAAGTTATATTTAGCATCAGGTCACATAGCGTTTTTACCACTTTAATATCTTCTTCCAAACAATTTGTTCCATTCTTGACATGAACAGTTTTTTGCGGTAAATCAAACAACAACTGATGTTTTATTGACATTCTTGGCACAAATAGCTGTACTTCGATGTGAAACTTTTGTCCTAGATCAAAGTTTGATATAATGTGTAATTTAGGGAAATCGATATTTCCATGGTAACGACAAAAACAAAACCTAAAAACACGGACAGCTGAGCAACAAGATAGTTATTCATTATCTTTCTTTAGTTCACTTCATGAATACTACATTTTATTTTGACTGCATGATGCATGTGTTGTCGAAACTATGATATCCCGTATACTCGGAGAATTAAAGATCTAACTCTGAATTTCAGGCTACATCTACCGTGGGTCAGAACAAACTAGAAGAAGCGAGGATTCAAGTATCAAACAGCCAACGAATGGAACAATGTCGAAGAAAAAACATTTAAGCCTGGCATATTTAACTTCCCTATCGCTTTCTTAAACAAAACTTAAAACAAAACGTATGATAAAAAAAGGGAAATTTCCCTTCTATCACGTGATAATCATTTCTGAGAAACGAGTTAGACGCCATTATACACAATTCAAACTGCAGCACTGACCCAGGGCAGATATTATTGAACAACTCAAAGGTAAGAAAAGGTTTTGTAATAACTATGCGTGTGAGTGTTTATCAGTAGACGGACCTTTCTCAACGAATTAGTTTCCTTTGCGTACTTTAACTTCTTCTTGAAAGAGTACACCACATTGAGTTCGATTTCCTGTTCTAAAATGAAACGCTTGCGAGAATCTTAATGCAAGTGCTGGAAAAACATCTCGGTGTTTCGATTCCTTCAGGTAGCATGACAAACGACACAACAATTTCTAGAGATTTGAAGAGAGCGATCAAAGAATCACAAAATCGATTTCTTTAAGAAAACGAATTTTCAGTTCATAGAACAAGCTCATAACACGCAAGAGCAGGTGTGGCGGAACACGGAACTTCTTTGGATTTGCATAAAATCTTCGTCCTATTTGCATAAAAAAACATTTAAGCCCAGCATAGAAAACTTCCCTATCGCTTTCTTAAGCTGAAGCTTAGGTAAGAAAAGGATTTCTAGTAGCTGGGAATTTATTTAGGTGTGTATACGAGTGTTTATAGACCTTTTCTAAAGGGAGTTTCCTTGGCGTACTTTAATTTTTCCAAAGAGTACGCAACATTGAATTCGATTCCCTATGTCAAAATGAAACGCTTGCGAGAATCTCAATGCAAGTGCAAGAAAATATCTTGGTCAGTGTTATGATACTGTTATGTAGTATGACAAACGACACAACGATTTCTGGAGATTTGAAGGGAGCGATTAAAGAATCATAAGATCAATTTATCTCTATTTCTTTGGGAAAACAAAACCTTAGTTTATAGAACAAACTCACAACACGCAAGAGCAGTTTCGCGGAACTTCGTCCAATTTGCATAAAATCTGCTTTTTGGAGCTTGGCATTATTTGCCTCAACTACTACGTTTGGCTTTATTTGCAAACTAAATACGTATACAATGGCCGCGGCCGCATTCTTGGAAAAACGCACACTTGAGGGTGATTTTGGACATATGGCGATGAGTGATTTCAATAGCTTAATCATGACATCACTTCAGTCTGGTCTGAGCTTAATGCAGCCGCTTAAAATATCTAACCGAGTTAGTTACCGGGGTTAGTTATGGTAACCATACTTTAACCGAGTTAAGTTTTGTGGAAATTGTTAACCGTGTTTCTAAAAAGTTAACCCAGTTAACTCTGTAACTGAAATGCGGCCGCAGCCATGTATCTCTTCTATTTACCACTGTTTCAAACTTTTTGATATGGTCACGAGAGGAAACAGTCTGAATTATGTTACTCACTGGCCGATCTTTTCGAATATTTTAAATTAAATATCCAACCTTGCATCTCTTCCCAGCCCCTGCATGCATGCACCAGCTCCAGCTTTGTACAAGGTTGCATTCTAGTGCATTCTTTATTGTGTTTTTGATACTTTCAGGTTTTGCCATCTGTACGTCTCGCAAAAATGGAAGAGGAGCCGTGGTCTCTATATTTGGCGAAGTTTGGAGCAAAGGTTGGAGCAAAGGTTTTAATAAATATGTACGCACCTGGATTTGGGGCATCCATAGAGTTTGTTGATGCCGTGAAATGTTTCTACGATGGTGATATAACTGGTGGTGTTATTAACACACTCTCGGGCATCGGAGACCTTGCATCGTTTGGGCTTGTGGGCTCTATTAAGGAGGTAATGAGAGGAGGTGCAAAAGCCACTGTCGTCGCCACTGTAAAAGAAATGGGGAAATTGGCTCCGAAAGAAGTAACCAAAAAACTGGGTCAGCAAGCAGGAAAGGAAATTGCAAAAGGGGTGCTAAATGAGGCTACTGAAGAAGTGTGGCGTCAAAATGCCAAGATGACTTTGAACAAGGCGGGAGTAGGTGCTTTCTTAGCTTTCTTGTCCAGTGGCGGGCATCAAGTTAGCAAAACCGTTTACGAGGATCTCTCAGAAAAAATCGCTTTTGAAATGATGGCAAAGAGTACAAAAATGGGTGCCTTTGAATTAACCAAAGACGCTGCTAAAGAAGGCGCTAAGAAAGAGTTCATGAAAAAGTCATATATATTATTTCAAAAAGACCTCTTCTTTGCGGCTTCAAAGGGAATCGTAAATCGCTATGGAAGAAAAGAAGATGACGAGGATGATGAGGATAGCCGAAACGGCACAATTTGTTACCAAACCTATGTAAACTGATATTTTTAACCACTGCTCGGACTCATTAGACTGTTCACTCATACTGTTTGTAATCAATAATGCAGCAAGTAGTTAATAGATCAGTTTTCACTGTGTGTCGAAAGTAATTTGCATTTGCTTCGGTTTTGCATTATTACACTTTGTGATTGGTTTAACACCTTGCGGCAGTCAACCAATCAGAAATAGAGCCAAATCCAATCGTGATTGGCTAACCCATATTTTCTTGTGCTATGCACCGGCTACATGTATCTGCCTCGAGTTCTAATTGGTTCACTGGATTGTCTATGTCTTTTCTGATTGGTTGTGGGAGGCGCGGTGGCCTAATAATTAGTGCACCGACTCCGGATCGAGCGATCCGGGTTCGAGACCTGGCCATGGTGACTGTGTTGTGCTCTTGGGCAAGACTACTCTCATAGTGCCTCTCTCCACCCAGGTGTATAAATGGGTACCGGCGACATAATGCTGGGGGAGGGTACCCTACAATGGTCTAGCATCCCATTCAGGGGGAGGGGGAGTAGAAGTATTCCTAGCCGCTTAATGTTACCGAAACCAGGACAAGCTCCGACAGTATGGGCCGCATGGCTCGAGGCTTCCCTTTTATCTGATTGGTTGGCTGATCATTTTGGTTTTGGCTTTAAGCCTCGATCGAAAATTGACCCGCGATCGAC